>NC_080048.1:15490038-15492008 GCF_026212465.1 Amaranthus tricolor
CTATTAATTATAAGGAAATGTTTGCTGTTTTAAGTGGTCGAGATAAACTATACAAAAACCCACCAACTCCTGAAGATTTGGAAAAATTGGGAAAATATGTGAGTTATTGGAAGTGTTTGCTAAACTTACCTTGATTTCTCTGCCTCAAAAACTCCTACGGCTAATATTTACTTTTCTAAAATTTGCAAACTTAAAATTACTCTATCTACTTGGCTTTCATCTCCATATGATTTTATTGTGAAGATGGCGGAAGTAATGTTAAAGAAATATAAGAAATATTGGGATAGTATGAATGGTTTGATGGGAGTTGCAACTATACTTGATTCTAGGTATAAAATGGCTCTTATTCGATTTTATTTTGCAAATTTATTTAATAAATATGAGTATGATAGAGAGGTTAGTAGAATTAGCAATCTATTAAGGAGATTAGTTGATGAATATGAGTCTAGGAGTGAGAATACTCAAAGTAAGAGGCAACTACCTTCCAATTTAGCAAGTAGTGGGAGTTCTTGTGATGATGTTGATATGGAAGAGTTTGCACAATTTCTAGAGCGAGACAAAAATCAAACTTATGAAAAATCTGATTTGGACAAGTATTTAGAAAATGCTAACATACCACTTGAAGATAATTTTGATATTCTAAATTGGTGGAAAACAAATGGAAGCACATATCCCGTTCTTCAACAAGTAGCACAGGATATTTTGAGTATTCTATTTCTACGGTTCCATCCGAATCAGCTTTTAGCACAAGTGGTAGAGTTCTTGATCCTTATCGTAGTCGACTACTACCTCAAGCCGTTGAAGCTTTAGTGTGTTCTCAAAATTGGATTTGGGCTGCCCTCAAAAGTAAGCATTAATTCTATCAATATTGTGTAATTTTTATGCATTGATAAATTTTGGTTATAAAAACATTTGTATTTGCAGATTGTGGAGAATTCAAGGACAAGAATTTTGCTAAAATTGTTGGAGAGTTGGAAGAAGAATGCGAAATAAAATTTGATAGTGATGAGATTATTCTAGATTGATTTACTTTAGATGATTTTGAGTTGATGTTGAAAATTGAAATACTTTTGTTTTAGACATGTATATTTGTTTAAGACTTTGATTATGTGTTTATTTGAGACTTCGGATATATGTTTGTTTGAATTGAGACTTTGTATATGTGTTTTTGTTTGAGACTTTGGAGTTTGGATGTGTTTTATGGGTTTTAAGGCCCAAATAACTGAATATCAATATGTGACACAGATGGGTATTAAGGGGGGATTTGACGGGTGGTGGGACGGGTTAAAATGGGTATTAGACGGGGATGGATACCCAGATGGGTGGCGGGGGCGAGGATGGTATTAGGTACAAACCCATCCGGGATGGGGACGGGGAAAAAAATTACACCCACCCGCGGGGATGGGGATTGATTTACCAGATGGGGATTGGGATGGTAACGCCAATACCCGCCCCACCCCGCCCCGTTTGCATCCCTCTATATATATATATATATATATATATATATATATATATATATATATATATATATATATATATATATATATATATATATATATATATATATATATATATATATATATATATATATATATATATATATATATATATATATATATATATATATTATATATATATATATGTATATATATATATATATATGTATATATATATATATATATATATATATATTATATATATATATATATATATATATATGTATATATATATATATATATATATGTATATATATATATATATATGTATATATATATATATATATGTATATATATATGTATATATATATATATATATATATATATATATATATATATATATATATATATATATATATATATTATATATATATATATATATATATATATATATATATATATATATATATATATATATATATATATAATATATATATATATATATATATATATATATATATATATATATATATA
>NC_080048.1:15499608-15562108 GCF_026212465.1 Amaranthus tricolor
GTAGGTGTGGGTTATCGCGCTACAAGCGTAAAGGGGCTCGGGATGCTAAAGGGCCCCTGGCTAAGGTATTGTGGTATCTTCCAATAATACCTAGATTCAAGCGCTTGAAATCTATAAAGAAAGATGCATTAAATTTGAGGTGGCATGCAGATATGGTGAAGAAAGGTCACTTACTCACACATTCTCCGGAGTGGAAGAGTATTGTTAGGTTGCATAAGACTTTCGGGGATGAGGTTTGTAATTTAAGGCTCGGACTGTGTACGGATGGAATGAACTCCTTCGACAATCTTAGTTCTCAACATAGTACTTGGCCGGTACTTTTAGTGATTTAATAATTTGCCACCTTGGTTGTGTATGAAGTGTAAGTACATAATGCTTTCGCTTCTTATCTCGGGTCCTAAACAACCTGGCAATGACATAGATGTGTATCTTGCACCTCTCGTTGAGGATTTGAGAAAGATGTGGGATGAAGGCGTTTCAGTGTTTGATGCATATGCTAATGAGGAGTTCACCTTGCGTGCAATGCTTTTATGCACCGTTAATGATTTTTCGGCATATGGCAACTTATCGGGGTATAAGAACAGAGGGAAGAAAGCATGCCCAATATGTATCGATGACATTGAATCCACGTGGATTCCTAAGTGCAAACACGAATTCATACACCATCGAAAGTTCCTCCCACGAGACCACCAATATCGTAAGAAGAAGAAGTTGTTCAACGGGGAGGTTGAGGACAATGTAGCTCATCGACCGTTGACCCGTTATGAGGTTTATGAACAGGTTAAGGGAGTTGAGACTGTATTTGGTAAAACGGGGCAAGTGCAAGGGGGTGAAGACCGATTATGGAAAAAAGAATCAATCTTTTGGAAGCTTGCATATTGGAAAGATCTACAGGTTAGGCATTGTCTTGACGTTATGCATATAGAGAAAGATGTATGCGATGCCTTACTCGGGACTCTCATGAACATTCCGGGTAAGACAAAGGATGTTAGGGCCGTGCGAGATTGGTTTGAATGTAAGGGTCTTTTTCTGGAGTTTTGGGCACATGTTAAGGTGAGTAAGAAAAGAAATAGAGCTGATAAAGTTGGTGGCAGTAAGAAGAAGATGAGTAATGACAAAGTTTATTTGCCTCCAGCTTGCTACACATTGTCCAAAGCAGAGAAGCAGATATTTTGTGAGTGTTTATATGGCATTAAGGTTCCGTCTGGGTACTCATCCAACATGAAGAGATTTGTGAGCCTAAATGGTGAGCTGAAGTTGGGAAGCATGAAATCTCACGATTGCCATGTAATGAGGCAAGTGTTCTTACCAATTGCAATTCGTTAAATACTGCCAAAACATGTGAGATATGCTATTACCAAGCTATGTTCGTTCTTCAACACAATTTGTACTAAAGCTCTTCAACTCGACGTGATTGTAACTTTATGCAAGTTTGAGATGTATTTTCCACCTTCTTTCTTTGACATAATGGTTTATCTTATTGTCCATCTCGTTCGTGAGATCAAGCTTTTGGGTCTAGTTTTTTTTAAGGTGGTGTTATCCTTTTGAAAGACACATGGGTGTTTTACAAAACAAGGTGAGGAATCCAGCACAACCCGAGGGGAGTATGATTCAAGGCACTGTGAGCGATGAGATTAGTAACTTTATAGCCGAGTATTTGGGCATGACAAAGCCTATTGGACTTCCTACCTCTAGAAATGAAGGAAGGCTTGAGGGAAAAGGAACAATTGGCTCCAAATCGGTCACACCTCCTCGAGAAAGCCTTCTACAAGCACACTTGTATGTGTTGCATCATATTCCAGAAGTTCATCCTTTTTTGAGTGAGCATTTTGATATATTGCTCGCAAAACATCCTTCTAAAGGGGATAGGGCATTGATGCAGTTCCATAACAAGACATTTATTAATTGGTTTCATAATCGAGTAATATGCAAAGAACTCAAGGGTGTATCCGAAATTGTTAAGTGGTTGGCTTTTGGTCCTCGTGATGATGTCAACAAATATGAGGGTTACGATGTCAATGGCTTGACATTTTGGACTGAGGGGCAAGACAAGAAGTCATCGTATCTACAGAATAGTGGGGTTTCTATTTTGGCGTCATCTACATTTTACGCGAGTGCGAAGGATCAAGCGGCGGTTGATGCTAAATTGGTATACTACGGGCGGGTACATGAAATATGGGAGCTTGACTACTCTACTTTCAATATTGGTCTTTTCAAATGTAAGTGGGTAGATAATAATCGACGATGCATAAAAAATGACGACCCTTGTGGATTCACTCTTGTAGACTTAGCTCGTTTGCGTGATAGTGAGGAGCCATTCATACTAGCCACACAAGCCAAGTAAGTATTCTACATTGTAGACTCGTCTATAAAAAATGGTCTATCGTTGTACCGGGAAAAAGAAGCATCCGTGGTATAGATCATGTTGAGGATGAGGAAGAATATGAAGCTTTTGAAGACTCCCCTCCCTTTATCAATCCAAAATCAGTGGATCAAGATGATGTAGATGATTTAGATGTTGGTTATATGCATGTAGATCACATGGAAGGAATACATTTGAATTAAGTGATTCACAAGGTATGAATTTAAAGCTTTTTAAAGTTTTTTTGGCACTTGGTTTGTTTGCATGAAACTTTGCACATAACACTATTTGTTTTATATTATTGTGTTGAACGTATTAGAATTGTAAATCATAGTCATATTCTTAATATTACTTAGCTTATGTTCTAATATATTTCTATTTGTACTCTTTCAGGTACTGATTTACAATGCATCTATTCAGAGACGAAATTGTCCCCAAGATTGAGACCTCGGATAATGAGCATCGTAGTTATGACAGCGAAGAGGACCAAATTGTGAGATACGAGCGTATGGCTGAAGACGCTCCACCGATTGACAATGATTTTGAGACTGAAGACGCCCCTCCAATGGATGCTCCCACTACCAGTAAGAAAAGAAAAGGGCGAGGTCCTACGAAAAACCTCAATGTCACAGAACCCATGCATTTGGAATACAATGCATTGGGTCAACCCTGCGGAAAATGACGTAGGCAATATGGAAAACAAGTGGGTCTATGTATCCGCAAGCTTTCCATATTGCACGCATAGAACGAGGTTCCAGAGGGTTTGAAGAAATCTTTATGGAATGATACTGTGGTAAGCAACTTTACTATTTTTACTCTTTTAGTTTCATTTTAAAATTAATTTGATTCACAGTAATAAATATAAATTTTTTTTGTAGAATCTTTTCCACATCGAGAGCGATGAGGACAAGAAGAATGTGTTTCTTTCAGCTGTTGCTGAAAGATTCAGAGATTTCAAATCCAAGCTAGTAACTGGCTGGATTACGAAGAGGCGTGCCCGTACGACCAAAAAGATCAAAACGGGAAACGAAGGTGGAGAGCAATCACCTTCGAAGATGCCCTACGAAATATGGGGTCACATATTGAAGAACGATTGGGAGGCCTTTGTTGCCAAAAGAACAACTCTCATAGAAGTTATAAGTATTTCATATTATATTATAGTTTACCAATTTGAATTTACTTCTTTTGATTCGGTCATTAAACTAATACATGACATTCAATTTCTATTGATTAATTAGGAAAAGCGTGGTAAAGCTTCTGATTCTGCAAGCAAAAGGAAGTTTTACCATCGCTTGGGCCAGAAAACGTACGATGAGGTCCGAAAAGAGTGGGTGGATGCGGGTTTATACCCCAATCAAAGTTCATCCACACCCTCATCTACGACTACCTCCGCATCCGTGAATACTCCTGCTGGAGATCGGGTGCGTGATTGGTATTGCGGGCTTCATTCCCGAGATGCAAGTGGTAAATTTACCATTAATGATCCGGGAACGAAGAAGGTTATTGATGCTGTGGTGAGTTTTGAAATTATTAAGTATATTCTTGATTTGTTTTGTATTCTTTGGGTTTGATGTACTTATACTAATTACTATATATGTCACTTTTTATTATTAAGTATTACTTTTTCCATGCGTTTCAGCACAATGAAAAAAGTGCGTGGACAAATGGGATCTACATCTAGAGCCACATTTCCAAAATGGACAGCAATAAAGGTACACAAATTCGATTTTATGCGTTTTTAAGCGTTTTTGTCAATTTCGTGCGTAAAGTAGCTCAAACTTAGTTTGTTATGCACGAAACTTGGCATACAACACTATTTGGTATATATTATTGTGTTGAATTGGTTAGAATTGAAAATCGTAGTCATATGCTAGAAATTACGTGTTAAGTTGCGATTTTATGCGTTTTTAACTGTTTTTTACACTTTTGCGCATAAAGTAGATCAAACTTGGTTTTGATCCGAAATCGGGGCTGATTAAGGCCTTGGTTATGCAAGGATTAATGTTGTGCGGAAGCTTTGATTAATGGCACAGACAAAAACTACAAATGATCATGAAAAGAACACGAAACAACCACAAACACTTTCACAATTTTGATCTAGCAAACTGTCGAGCAACCCTCCTTCAGCTAAGCTTCTAGGAGTCCACGGGGATTGTTAGAATGGTTTTAGGACCTTGATGGCTAGATCCAAGTACCAAGATTCCATTTCCAATTTAGCCTAGGTCATATTCTAGAAATTACGTGTTAAGTTGCGATTTTATGCGTTTTTAAGCTTTTTTGGCACTTTCGCGCGTAAAGTAGCTCAAACTTGGTTTGTTTTGCACGAAACATGGCACACAACACTATTTGGTATATATTATTGTGTTGAAGTGGTTAGAATTGAAAATCGTAGTGATATGTTAGAAATTACGTGTTAAGTTGCGATTTTATGCGTTTTTAACCGTTTTTGACACTTTTGCGCATAAAGTAGCTCAAACTTGGTTTTGATGCGAAACCTAGGCTGATTAAGGCCTTGGTTATGCAAGGATTAATGTTGTGTGGAAGCTTTGATTAATGACACAGACAAAAACTACAAATGATCATGAAAAGAACACGAAACAACCACAAACACTTACACAATTCTGATCTAGCAAACTGTCGAGCAGCCCTCCTTCAGCTCAGCTTCTAGGAGTCCACGGGTATTGTTAGAAAGGTTTTAGGACCTTGATAGCTAGATCCAAGTACCAAGATTCCATTTCCAATTTAGCCTAGGTGCTGGATGCATTGGTTTGGTCTCCGCGTGTCGTGCAAGGTGGTCTGGTCACTAGTTTGCTGCTGTGTCGTGAGGTCTGTATGCAGCCTTGTGTGGGCTCCTTTGGTATCTTCATTTCATACAACCACATTTGTATCAGACTTGCACGAAACTTGGCACACAACACTCTTTGGTATATATTATTGTGTTGAAGAGGATAGAATTGAAAATCATAGTCATATGCTAGAAATTACGTGTTAAGTTGCGATTTTATGCATTTTTAAGCATTTTTGTCAATTTCGCACGTAAAGTAGCTCAAACTTGGTTTGTTATGCACGAAACTTGGCACCCAAAACTACTTGGTATATATTATTGTGTTGAAGTGGTTAGAATTGAAAATCATAGTCATATGCAAGAAATTACGTGTTAAGTTGTGATTTTATGCGTTTTTAACCGTTTTTAACACTTTCGCGCGTAAAGTAGCTCAAACTTCGTTTGTTTTGCACGAAACTTGGCACACAACACTATTTGGTATATATTATTGTGTTGAAGTGGTTAGAATTGAAAATCGCAGTCATATGCTACAAATTACGTGTTAAGTTGCGATTTTATGCATTTTAAAGATTTTTTGACACTTTCGCGCGTAAAGTAGCTCAAACTTGGTTTGTTTTGCACGAAACTTGGCACACAACACTATTTGGTATATATTATTGTGTTGAAGTGGTTAGAATTGAAAATCGTAGTTATATGCAAGAAATTACGTGTTAAGTTGCGATTTTATGCGTTTTTAACCGTTTTTGACACTTTTCGCATAAAGTAGCTCAAACTTAGTTTTGATGCGAAACCGGGGATGATTAAGGCCTTGGTTGTAAATGTCCAGTTTAAGTGACCCGGAAATCCATATGAAAATACAAATTCCGGTTCACCCTTTGGACTCCATAGAAGACTTTTCTCTAGGACCGTCAACGTTCCGTCGATAAAGAAATATAGATAAAACAGAAAGCAGTACCAGCGTGAAAGATAAGAAGTCGTCGGAATCTCTTACGTACAACTCGAGAGCCTAAAGGCCTCTAAACAAACTATTTGATATAAGCGGAAGGGAAAATAAAGCTACACTATCTCCTGTTACTCAAGTACAGAGTTTCTTTCTACTCATAATCTATTACAAAAAGATAACAGCATGGTCTTGATGATTACGGGTTCTAAGTCGAGACCTCACTCCAGACCCCACTTGCAATCAACCTACTAGTCGTCGTATGACAACACACAGTAGGTTCCAAAGAAACAAACCAATACACGTCAGAGACTTCATACAAATATCAATCAGGTTGAATACAAGAAAAATGTTCATCCTAGCATGCATAGGCTCTAATACAATTATTATTAATTAATCCCAACTTGTAACGTTGCCCGTCCTGTTCGGGTCGTTCAAGTATAAGTTTAAATATTTTTGGAGGAATTCACTTGGGAGAGCTAATCCTCGTCCTGTTCAGGTCGCCAAAGGCTAATGTATACATACCCCCATGGTGACCGTAATGATCCAAAACTACCATGGGAACAACTAATTATAATAATCCAAACTAAACTTTAACCCCTTTGGGTAACATAACCAAACGTCAACCCCTTTGGGTGACAAATACACAAATACTCAATTTCCAATTATTTTCCTTCAAATTATTTGAGGTGTCTAATCCTTATGTGATTTACAAAGCCTCGACTAGAAATGAAACAACACTACTTGCACAACCACATAAACAGTATGGTCTAAGCGTGTACCATTAAGCGCTGCAAACAACAATATTCAAGCACGACCAAAATTTCGCCCTCTTATGAATTGAGGTCCTAAATAACACACAGACAAAACGATCACGTATTAGGACGTGTTTACACATTTAATCCACTCCATACGCTAAAATATCACTAAGACGTGATAATTTTTAATTGTTTACATCCAATTCCCAAAGGTTCCAAATTTCACATTCTGACCAGAAACTTTGAGGGCCATTTCGGACAGGTTAGAAAATTTAAATGAAAAATCCGACTTCGCCATTGCGTTCGGAACGCGTCAATTACCTTGGGTACCAAATTTCGTAATTTCTAACATCTATTTACTATTTCTTATTATTTTAAGCGTTTAACGAGTTTTTAACGCAACGATGCATAAAGCAACGGAAAACAACTAATGTTTCCGGGTCGGCACCTTTAACGAGGCAGATCAGCTGCTGCCCGAATACATATACATATTTTTTTTTTAATTCATCATTATTATTATTTTATACATACATTATCAACCCCTTTCTCTTTTAAATCTCATGACCAAAATATTTCTAGCAAGGTCACATTCACAAAATCCTTCAAGAGACTTGAAATTTCATAAATTATGAAAACTAAATTAAATACTTAATTCTCTTTACAAATTAAATTTTGTAGAGAATTACAAAACTAAATCACTCTTTTAAATCAAGACACACACATATATAAATATAACACAATCCTTCAAGTAAATCAAATTTTGCTAAAGGATTATTAAACCCTTGGATTACTACATAACTTAATTCATACCAACTTAATTTCTACTAACAAATTGAAAATTTTCAGTTAGAGAAATTTAAACCATAAAAGAAATTTATTTGAATATCAACAAAACTCAATTCTTATAACAAATTTAAACTTTGTTAAAGAATATAAATCAAGAACATAATTTAATCCTTTTAACAAAATTAAGGTTTATTAAAGGATTGTTAAAGAAAATTACATAAAAATATACTCAATCCTCCTCAAAGTCATAGGATATCATCATACATAAAATGTAATTCATCTTAGAAAACCTTTTATATAAAATCTATAATTAGCAATTCAATTAAACTTACCCCTTTGATCAAAAGATTGAATGGAAGAACAAGAGAACAAATTTTTTTTTTCTTGAAATGCCGAATCACAAGCCCAAAGGAGAGAATTTTTTTCTGATTTTTTGTTCACTTGGAAGCTTAGAAGGGTGAAGAACACAAATGGTTTTCACAAGGATTAATAGGCAATTAAGGGATGAGCTTAATATGCCATAATACACACTTGTGAGAGGACTTACAAGACTCCTCCCGTTCCTTCACACAACCGGCCACCCTTCCCCTCCCCTATTCTTTTATTTTTTTTAATTAATTAATTAATTAATTATATAATTGTCTATTTTGTTTTATTTTTTTGTTAAAAGCATAAAAGAAATATTACGCAATAACAACGTATGCGATAAAATGCGTTACCGTTAAATTAAACTTACTTCGTTTCTTATAATTAACCATGTAAAATAATATAATTCAATATTACTTATATATTTTATTTTGTTATACTTTATTTTATTATATTTTATTTATTTTTAAACCGGATAAATTACGGGGTGTTACAGACTACCCCCTTAAAAGAAGTTACGTCCTCGTAACTTGCATGGCAACGGAAAACGCAGAACACACATGTTATCATCACACAACACTTGCAAAACAAAACTACCAACCAAAAGATTTAACATAACTCGCGCGAAATTCCTATCGCCCTCTACCCCCCTTAAGAAATTTCGTTCCCGTAACGCTACTATCCTAAAAAAGGTAAGGTTACTTTTCTTGCATAGCGTCTTCCGTTTCCCATGTAGCCGCTTCATGCTCGTGATTTGACCACAAGACCTTTACCTTAGATATATCCTTCCGTCGTGTACTACGGACCTTCGTGTCCAAGATTCTAACCGGTTTCTCAGAGTAAGACAAGGATGTGTCCAAATCTAAAGGTTCGGGATCTAAGACACGAGAGGCTGCGGCATGATATCGCTTTAACTGAGACACATGAAATACATCATGTACTTTTTCCAAGGAGTTTGGAAGGGCTAACCGATAAGCCACCTTACCCACACGTTCCAAAATTTCATATGGCCCTATGAATCGAGGGCTCAACTTTCCACGAGCACCAAAACGTACTACTCCGCGCATGGGTGATACGTGAAGTAATACCTGTTCTCCCACGGTGAACTCTTCTGCTCGTCGATTCAAATCAGCATAAGACTTTTGACGATCATGTGCCGCTTTCAAGCGATCCCTTATCAACTTCACCTTTTCAGTCATCTGAAATAACAACTCAGGTCCCAAGGTCACCACTTTGGTGAAATCATCCCAGTAAACCGAACTACGACAATGACGTCCATACAAAGCCTCGATTGGAGCCATCTGTATAGATGCCTCATAACTGTTATTGTAAGAAAATTCGACCAGATCCAAGTGTTCGTCCCACGAATCTTGCCATTCCATGGCAATTGCACGCAACATATCCTCTAATATCTGATTTGTCCGCTCTGTTTGCCCATCCGTCTGCGGATGAAACGACGTACTATAAAGCAGCGTAGTATCCATTGCCTGTTGCAAGGTTTGCCAGAATTGTGACAAATACCGTGTATCTCTATCGGACACAATAGTACGGGGCACACCATGAAATCGCACGACATACTTAATGTAAGCTCGAGCTAACTGTTCCATCTCTCAACGACAATTCATAGGGATGAAACGGGCTGACTTAGTCAAAAGGTCCACTATGACCCATAATGCATCATTTACAGCCTTCGTCCGGGGTAAACCCACAACAAAATCCAAAGAGATATCATCCCACTTCGATACCGGTATCTCTAAAGGTTGTAGTAAACCTCCTGGTCTTTTATGCTCACTGTTAACCTTTTGACAAGTCAAACAGCGTGAGACATAATCCGCAATATCCTTCTTCATCCCAGACCACCAAAACATTAACTTAAGGTCTTGATACATTTTATCACCACCCAGATGAACTGAAAATTTCGTACAATGGGCCTCATCCAAGATACGTTCCTTCAAAGATTCCTCCCCTGTTGGTAAACACCAGCGACCCTTGAACCTCAAGCTTCCATCTTCCTGAACAAAGAATCCCTCCGCTTTTCCTTCCCGTGCCTGTTCCTTTAACTTCAAAAGTTTCGGGTATTTATCCTGTGAGTTTAAAATTTCCTCAAAGAACGCAGGTCGAATAGCCAAGGCATTCAGACACTCCTATAACTCACCTTTACGTACCTTTTCCAAATTTAATCTAGCAAAATCCCGATGCAACTCTTCAACTCCATCTAAGGCAGACAGCGAGGGATTAGACTTCTTAATCAACGCATCGGCTGCCAAGTTCGCTCGTCCCTCATGATATATGAACTCCAAATCATAACCTGTCATCAACTCTAGCCACCGACGTTGCCGCATGTTCAAATCAGGCTAAGTGTAGAGATACTTCAGACTCTGATGATCCGTGTAGATCCTACATTTGACGCCATACAAGTAATGCCACCATATTTTGAGAGCAAACGCTATAGCAGCTAACTCCAGATCGTGGGTAGGATAATTAACTTCATGTACTTTCAATTTTCGTGATGCGTAAGCAATCACCTTACGGTCCTGCATCAGTACACAACCCAATCCTTTCTTTGATACGTCACTGTAAATGGTATAATCCATCTTCGGGTCAGGTAAAGTAAGAACAAGGGTCGTAGTTAACCTTTCCTTCAAAGTCATGAAGGCCTATTCACACTCATCAGTCCACTCGAACTTCTTTTCTTTCTTCATCAACGAAGTCATAGGCCGAGCAATTCGTGAGAAATCCTTGACAAAATGACGGTAATACCCGGCTAAACCTAAGAAACTTCGTACCTCGGTGACGTTCTTAGGTGACGACTAGCTTCGAACTGCCTCTACCTTCGTCGGATCGACTGAAATACCCTCCATAGAAACAAAATGACCCAAAAATGAGACCTTTTCCAACCAAAAACACTTTGACAATTTCGCGTATACCTTATTCTCTCGCAGAGTTTGCAGGACTAAACGTAGATGTTTCTCATGATCATCCCGGTCTTTCGAATAGACCAATATGTCATCAATAAAGACTACCACGAACTTATCCAAATTCGCACTAAATACTTGATTCATTAAACACATGAACGCAGCTGGAGCATTTGTCAGCCCAAAAGGCATCACGGTGAACTCATAATGTCCATAACGTGTCGTAAAAGCTGTTTTATGTATATCCCCTTCAGCTATTCTTAGCTGATGATAACCCGATCTTAAGTTAATTTTTGAAAAGATCCCAGCTCCTCTCAATTGATCAAATAAGTCATCTATCCGGGGTAACGGGTATTTATTCTTAACGGTTACCTTGTTTAACTCTCTGTAGTCGATACATAATCTCAAAGTACCATCTTTCTTACTCACAAACAAAACTGGAGCGCCCTAAGGTGAAACACTAGGCCGAACATAACCCTTATCCAAGAATTCTTCAAGTTGAGACTTTTATTCTTCCATCTCCTTCGGAGCCATACGATAAGGGGCCTTAGAAATCGGTCCAGTCCCACGTACCAAGTCTATCGTGAAGTCAATTTCTCGTCGAGGTGGCATACTGGGAATCTCATCAGGAAAAACATCCAAAAATTCATTCACTACAGCAATATCCTCGGGATCCTCCTCCTTCTTTCCCCCCTGGCTGATATGACATAAGTACAAAGGGTGTCCTTGCCTCACGAGTCTTTGCAATTCTAACGTCGACACCAAATTCGTCCTGGGCTCCTTGGGAAACTTCCTATATCTAACGTTTTCCCCTCGTGGTCCTTTCAACAATACTCTCTGCTCTCTACATTTAATAGTGGCTTTATATCTTCCTAACCAATCCATCCCCAAAATTACCTCTAAGCCTTCCATATCTAATACATACAAGTCACTAAGAAAGACAACTTTCCCTATCTTCAAGGGTACATCCTTATACAGTCTATCACAACTGTACAATTTTCCCGATGGAACAGCCACCGTATAAGAAACTTTTTCAAAAGCCCCTAAATTCAATTCTTCTACTTTACTCTTTACAAGAAATGAACATGTAGCTCATGAATCAAATAATACATTCACAGCTATAGAATGAATGGAGAACGTACCTGTAACCACATCCGTTGCCTGGTCAGCTTCTCTTGCACTGACCGCAGATGTTTGTACATTAATTCCTCCCACGTGATTGCCCCCACGATGCATTTCTGACCCTTCAGCCCGATTTCCATCTACCCGGCCTTGTCCCCCATTAAAAGGTCGCTGGAATCTCTGACCAGCATTACCACGATTTCTATTCCCGTACTGCTGGCTGACTTGACCGCCGGCGTTGTTTAAATTCTTTTGCCGGTGTTGTCCACCCGGCTTTTGACTTCTACCCCCTTTCTTTATGTAGCATTCAAACTCCCTATGTCCTCTTTTGTGACAAAAGTTACACTCGATCAAATTCCCATAACAATCTTTTCCCGGGTGATTTCTCTTGCATCTTCTACAGAAATACTTCCTTTCATTGCCATCTCAGTCCAATAATGGCTTAGCAGGCTTCGCGTCTCCTCTAAACCCAGAATTTGTACTAGACCCGCTTCCCTGAAAATTTCCGAAATTTCTTGCTTTCTTATGATAAAACCCCGACATGTTCTTCGATGTCTGGCCAAAAACCTCTCTCCTCTTCTCAGGGACGTTACCCTTTTCTTTTTCCTTCTCCTTCCTCAAAATATTCCCTATTTGAGACGCTCGCTTGTACATCTGTTTCAGGTTGTTATAACGATCACTTTCGATATGTTTTTGAATGTCGTACGACAAACCCAGCTTAAATCGCTGCATTTTCTTCTCTTCAGTAGGTACATCATCAGGACAGTACTTGAGGTACTCCATAAATTTATGGTAATACTCATAAACAGTCATACCACCCATCTCTAATCGCGCAAACTCATTCGACTTATCTTGCCTTACGTGCAGCGGGTAAAATTTCTCTCGCATGACCTTTTTAAAAAAATCTCAATTAAAATCCCCCTTAGCCTGCTCCAACAACCCCGATCTACTGTTTGCCCACCGGTAGTCGGCTTCTCCAACCAAATAAAAAGCAGCCTGGTTGACTTTCAATTCTTCTGGACATTCTACTATATCAAAAAGTTTGTCAAATTCTCTTAACCAGAGTTCAAGCTTCGACGATTCCCCTTTACCATCGAAAGTCAAGGGTTTGCTTTGACTAATTCGTTTGATCATTTTAAATGCTAATTCCGACGTAGACCTCTCTCGTGGTGAGCTTACACTTGATAATGCTTTCACCAGATTTCTTAACGCACAGTTAGCATAATTTCTAGGCAGTCTCTTTCTTGACAAATGAGGCATCTTCTGCAAGCAAAAAGAAGGTACTAATTACAAGAAGGACCTAAGGTTTCGAAAGTTCTGGAGAAAAGAACATAATTCTGCTGAAATTGACTTAACATAAACTACTTATTTACTAGTGCTTAGGTTTATTTATTTCTATATGTATATAATATTAAACTTAATGAAAACATTGTAAAAGCGACTCAGAATATATAATACACATCACATCCCATTGGAAATTTCCATAAACATACTATGATATTTTATTGATATAAACTGATGCGTCTTCACTGATTTCCGCACAGCATTTACATTTTTTTCATAAAGATAAAAACTTAAAAAGATATAACTAAAGGAAAACATTAAAGAAAAGAAGGGAATCATTTAACGCCAAGCGTCCCAAGTGTCAGCACTCTCATCATAGCTTGCTAAGTCAAAGTCCTCATCATCTGCATCTTCCCCAGAATCATAGCTAGAGTTTGAGTGCGCTTCTTCTGATTCACTATCACTGTTCCTAGGGTGGTCTAATGGTACTTCCTCCACGTCTTCTTCGGGATCCTCTTCATCTGAGATACCCCTATCAAACCCAGTCCCATATCCATACAGATCATAGTGCGACCCCCAATTGCCACTCTCATCTTCGCTGGAAATCTCTACATAATTAGGTGGTTCCCGCTTTGTCTCCCACGTTTCGACATCACTCTCCGACTGAACCTCGGTTTCCACTAGTGGAGGGTCGGGTAGGTTCCGCTCCTTCAAGGGTTCCATGACCACGTCAGCGTCGTCCGATATGTGGGGCTCGCCCTCCTCCTCGGGTTCTACATTTTTTCTAGATTCGGACAAACGACGTAACTCATTTAGGTCTAAATCTAAATCATAACATACCCTATCAACCTTTGCCTTAACCATACGCATCCTCTCCCTAAATGGGTTGATGAACCTGAAATGACTGTTTGGCAAAGAGAAGTCACTAACAAACTTGTGGAGGACAAGCGACAATTAGCAACCGAAATCAAGATTTTGACATCAAGGGTTTGTTGCTTGGAACATGAAAAGGAACAAGCAATTTTAGAAGTTAAAATGATTAAGAAGAAATGGATGAATGAGAGGAAGCATGGAAATCAGATTACAAGCTTTGTATTAGGGTTTTTCTTTTGTTTTTTATGGTGTTGGTTGTTTTAATCAAGGCTAGTAAATGAAAGTTATGATCTATTTAAGAATTTGTGTTAGTGATTTTGGTATGCAATGGAAGGATGATTTCTTTTGTAAAATGATTATGATGAATGAAATGTCTTTTTATTTTGGCTATTTGATTTCTCTTTTGGTATTGTTGTTTGCTGTTTGTTCTTTGGTTGATGTTTTCAATAACATCAGTATACACACTGCTTGTAGTGATCAACATCAGTAGCCTTTTCAATGTGTTTCAAATCTGTATTTCAGCACTGATTTTCAAGACTAAACAACTTGCACTAATGCTTGCTGCACTGATGAACTGATTTGCAGCATTGATTTTCAGCACTGATTCAATCTCTATGTAATACTGCATTACCAATCAACTTCAGCATACTCAAAACTGATTCAAAACTGATTTTGAACACTAATCAACTTCAGTAGCTATGTAATAATGCTGTGTTTGTGTATGAAAATTAGATGGCTCATTTGTTGTTTGCTGTTTGCTGTGTTTGGAAATCAGATGTCTCAGTAGCAATGTACATTAGATGGCTCAGTTGCATACAACAATTTACATATTGCTTGGTTCAATTGAACTTAACGTATACAACATACAGCAATTTGCTTACATACTACAACTACATGCTGCACAACACAATGCACAACACATGTACAAAACACTAATGAACTTACTCATTCAGAACACTTGTGTATGCAATTCTGCACTGATAAACTGCAAATACATGCAGTACCCAAAGTAATGACTAATCAACTACTGTTGCATAAGTTACTGCTGCACACAATCAAGATGAACACAATTCATCACAGTAACTGAAATCATCACAGATCAGATTTTCAGTAGCCATATCAAGAATGTTGCACACAGTTACTACTTCTCAAAACACATTGAGTTTACTGTAAATAACAAATTTACTTAATTCAAGATAGTAAGTTAATGAAACAAAGTACATTCTTAGTTCATATACTGATTTGCTTACATGTAGTTCAACATAGTACATTCTCATTTCATAAACTTATACTAATATATGTCTTACATTAAATCAACACATTACATTCAACTTCAATTTACTTATACAGCTCTATATTTGACTTTGTTGATCCATTATACATGAAGTAGATGTTGTTGTTGCACTTTGCGTTTGTTGTTGACTACTGGAGCAAGGAACATCATTTGGTGTGGACTGTTGAGTAGAAGAAGATCCCATTTTAGGCCTTCCACCCTTTGACTTCATCTTTGTTGGTTATGGTTTGGCTGGATTCTTGCATCCTTTTTTGTAGTGACCTAAGTCACCACAATTACCACATCTCCGTTGCTTGAATTCTCGAACAGCAGTTACAGGCTTCTTACCTCCTTTACCTACATCAGTTTCCTTTTTTCTTTTCCTCATTTTAGGCCTTCTAGGCATCTTTCGAAATGGTGGAGGAAGAGGATTGGCTAAAGTGGTTGTCGGCCACATTTTGTGTTCTGGCATACCATAAAACTTTGGAGCATACGTTTTTGCATACGTTTTTACAAGATACGCCTTATGGACAAATTCTCTGGCATCTAATTTTCTAATAACAATACAAGCCATGACATATTTACAAGGGATCCCAAGAAGATTCCAACTTCCACAAAGAAAAGTCTTATTGGTCAAGTTTACAACGTAAGATTCTTCATCATCATCCACCTCAAACTCAGACACATCCACTGGGATTACCCTCAAACCATATATTTCCTTTGAATTTTTTTCAATCATTTTGGTGATAGATGGCATCAACACACCTTTAAAGTTACTCAACCCTTCTCTTTTGGCTGCACTTCTTTGCATCACATATCTCCTAATCCACTCCATAAGAGAAATTATGGGCTTCCCCCTTGCTTCTACTAACACATTATTGAATGACTCACAACAATTATTTAACAACATCCCAGACTTACTCCTACTAGAAAAAGCATGCCTAGACTAGTGTTTAGTAGGAATAGCAGCTAGATATTCATATGCTTCAACAGAAATATTCTTTATTTCATTCATTTCTCTATCAAAATGAAACTGTAAAAGGTAAATTGTTACTAATTAGTTCGACATTACATTCAAATATTTAATTGTATACTTGATTCCATACCTTGTTGTAAGCTCTTCCTGCTTTCCAAAAGTGATGTTTGTACAACTCTCCAGGGAACTTGATCTTGAAGTTAGCCCATATATGCCTACAGCAGAACCTAATTTCAGCTTCAGGAATCACTGAGTTCAAAGCTTCAATCAAACCCTACATTGTCCACAAATTAGTATTAGGGTTATAACATTAGTTACAATTGAAACAAGATATGTGTTAACAAGTAATTACGTTCATACCTTTTGCCTATCACTCATGAAGGTAAAATCATCACATCCTGCTTGTACCCAACTACTCGATGGACTAACCGACTTTAGGTATTCTACGAGGAGATTTAGAAACCAAGTCCAATTTTTTACGTTTTCTGTTTCGACCACAGCCCATGCAATAGGGAAGATGTTATTGTTCCCGTCCTTACCTACAGCAGTCAGCAAAACCCCAGGGAATTGTCCCTTCAAATGTGCCCCATCAACACCTATAACAGGCCTACAGCCAGCAATAAAACCCTCCTTACATGCTGGCAAACATATATACATCCTTTGAAACAAGGGTGGAGGTGTGTCTATTCCATGCATGTCACGATTGCAGTGTTTCCTGGGTTAAACCTCCTTATTGCTTCTGCATAATTTCACACCCAGCTATACTTTTCACTAGCATCACCAACTATCATTTTCTTAGCAATTCTTTTAGCCATATAACACTTAGAATACTTCACTTCACAACCTAACTCTCTGTTAACCCGTTTCTTAAATGCCTTTAATTCCCAATTTGGATTTTCCCTCCAATCCTCTATGTATTTCTCAGCTAAATACAAAGCAGTGACTTTGTTATTTTGGTGTTGGTGACCACAAGTGTGCTCAGGAAAATAACTCCTTATTTGAAGTGTCTCCTCATCTTTCAACTTCACAGCATGAACCTTAAAATAACACTTCTTATCCTTTCCACAAACACAGTTCACAATTCTAGCTTTCGATTTCATGCAATCGCATCTATTGTAGCAATACAAACTTATCCTACTTCTACCATTATGCAGGTAATAATAATTGTAACCACATTCAATAGCATGGTACCTTAATGCTTTTCTAAAGACATATGTCGAAGGAAACTTAAGGCCTAAAGACAAATTGATCTTACCCTTGAAATCAACCTCAGGATTGAATGTAGGATAGTTGCCTATACTTTCCTCATCAACATTCAATGCACCCAAATCATCATCATCAGAATCCAGTTCATCATCATTAAAGTATATGTCTCTATTGTTTTCTTCATCAACCTCCTTATCTACTATCAATCTAATTTCATCATCACCTATAAACACATCATCGAGACAATAAACTACATTTTCTGCAAACAAATCAGAATCATCCTCATATTCATCCTCATCACCACAACTATAATCATCATCACTACTATCCTCAAAATCAGAAAGTTCTTGCTCTATGTGGCCTCTCTCATTTGGTGTAAGGTTTAGGGTAGAAATAGCAGCTGAGTTAGTTTTAGATCTAGGGTTAGCACTTACACATTCTTTATAACCCGTATATGTGTTTGGTGGTCCCATTTGCCCAACATCAACATCTACATTTGCTCTTTCCAATTCATCCGATCCACAACCTCATGTGCCATATCAGATCTTTCGAGCTCCACCTCATCTACCCTAACCTTACCCAACTCAGAATGATTCTTTTTCGAACTACTTGCTTTTTTCTAGATTTTCAATTTCTTCATCTTATTGATTTATCTAATTTTAGGAACCCTAATACATTATTCAGACACAACAACAATCAATTTACAAATTACAAGATAAAAAACAAGAAATTCAATAGGAAAAACCGCAGCAAAACGAAGCAGATTTGTAAAACGAATTAAATTTTAAAGAGAAAATAAAATACAACAATGAAGAACAAAACCATAATTGAGTAGTACTACATACCTCTAAAGGTTAGAAGTTTCAGCAAGATGATGTCGCAAGGAAGACGGAAGTGAATTCAAGAAGTTAGAGGACTAATTTTTTCGAATGAAGAAGGGGAAGCAAATGCCTGGAAGAGTCTGAAATGAAGAAGAAGGAAAGGATTATAAGCTCACGTGACCATCACGTGATAGTCAACGGTTACCTTAAACGGTCAAACGCTAAAAACCGTTATAAGGTAGTCATTTGCAAAGAAATGTATTATATAAGGTAGTTTTTTGCAAATAGGGGTATAGAATAGGTAGTTTATTATAATTTTCTCTTATTATTAATAATCAGTTATAACTTTTTAAAAAAATTATAATTGGGCCGATTAAGTTGGAGCATTAGTTAGAGCATCAGTACCAACCTTTTAAAGCCATATCTCAAGTCGTTCCTCCAGTGGCAGGGGATGTGGAAGTCTCAAGCCAAAATTATAAGAATCACTAAAGATGATTTGGAGATAGGGCTGAACACGGTTTGGTCTAAACCGTAAACCAAACCGGACCAAACCGTAATTTAAATATTTGGTCTGGTCTACGGTCTAAATGGTCTGGTCCGATTTTTTTTTTTTTAAAAAACGGTTTACGGTCTGGTCCCGGTTTTAAAATTTTCAAACCAAACCGGACCGGAAAACTGTAATAAAATCAAATTTTAGGGGATTAGGGAAACTGCTCGTGAAAACCTGCTGGCTGTAATTGAGTGAATAGCTAGTATTGTTTTTTGATTTTGATTTTCATCATTATTTTCATTATCTTTGAATATTTGAGTGGATAATATTGTAATTGTGTATTTGAGTGAATAGTATTGTTTTTGATTTTGACTCTAAGTTTTCGTTCAATAATATCTTTCCCAGCTAATTGTTTTAGTATCTTCATTGCTTAGTTATTATGTTTTCGCGACTCCAATGGAGTATCTTGTGAGTACTTAACTATTGAAAATTTGTGATGTTTCGGATTTGATGATGTATGTTGTTTACAGATTATCGTTTATCTTAGATTCTCACTCAATTAAAAAAAAAAAAAAAAAAAAAAAAACAAACCGTAGACCAGACCAGACCAGACCGTTCCAGAACGGTCTAGTCTGGTCCGGTCTGGTCTTTTGACTGGTCTGGTCTGGTCTGAAAAATTTCCAGACCGGAATTTCTGGTCTGGTCTGATTTTTCTGTCAAACCAGACCAGACCGGACCGTGTGCAGCCCTATTTGGAGATATATAAAGACAATATATTAGCAAATTGATAAAAAAGATAGAAAATTAGAGTTGAAGAGACTTAAAAGTTTACCACCAAAATCATAGTTGGGAGAC
The DNA here is from genome assembly GCF_026212465.1 of Amaranthus tricolor. Taxonomy (NCBI): domain Eukaryota; kingdom Viridiplantae; phylum Streptophyta; class Magnoliopsida; order Caryophyllales; family Amaranthaceae; genus Amaranthus; species Amaranthus tricolor. The sequence goes on from NC_080048.1 coordinate 15,519,421, forward strand.
AATGGGTATTAAAAACTCAATCCTTAAACATCGCCACCCTTTTTATTTTATTGCCACCCCAAATGAAAGTAAGAATTTGCCCCCGAACTTTAAAAAATTACAACTTTGCCACCCCTTAAAATTTCTAATTTATACTAATAGTAATAATAATAACAATAATAATATTTTAAAAAAATAAATTAGATATAATAATTAAAACAAAAATGAAAATTTAATAATAATAATAATAATAATAATAATAATAATAATAATCAAAATAATAATAATAATAATAATAATAATAATAATAATAATAATAATAATAATAATAATAATATAAATAAAATAATAATAATTTTTTAAAAAAATGAAAAAAAAATTCCAATCGCAGATTAATCGTGGCTGGAACGTGAAAATTTTTGGAAGGGGTGGCGATAAAATTTAAAGGGGTAGCAATAAAATTTTTTAAATTCGCAATTCTACTCGATACCAAATTTTCTCCGAAGCTTATTCCAGACGTCATATGTTGTAACTGCAATGCTAAAGGTACGCCATTCTCTTGATTTAATTCTTTTTCATATTAGCTCCTATTTTGTTTCTTAGATCTTCTAATTTCATCTTCCCCCTGAGTGGTTTTTGAATCGTAGTTGAATTATTTCTGTTTGTTTATTTGAGGTTGAAGGCATTTCAATTCAGTCGATTGCTAAATTTGTGTCATCTTCCCCTGTTACGATTTTTTACTTTCATTTTTTTTTTCATGCCTACTTGGATTAGATCTTTGAAAATGTGCCTAATATGGATTAGATTTTTGCGAAACTAATTCAATATTATGTCATATTCTTGTCTAATTTTCCGTTTAGCAATAATGCCTTAGGCGTATCGTTACATTTGTGGTAGCACAAAATGTGGTTCGGTTGTACGAATAAGACATAATTTTTGAACCCTCTAATTGATACGAAAAGAGAAGAAATGTGCGGTGAAAATATTTTCAATAAAGCAATTAAATCAGTTCCTCCAAGAGAGTACACATATAAATGAACTGTGTACATTGCTTATAATTTATATCATAAGGTTTTCACTAAATGGAAAAGGAGAATAAAATCACAAATTCATAAACAATATACATTTCTTTTTGGACAGCTTCATATGAATCAAAAGAGCTAAACAAAGACATTGCAACTTTCTGATTCCTATAATAGTCGTTCTGGATGTCATTGCTGGATTTTGCAGAGCAGCAATTGGAACTTAACCATCTGATGAAGTGAGCTGTATTAGTACTGCTTTCTTTTTTGGGTAATATTTATGTGATCATGATCTGGACAAGTTTTGAGTTTTTTACCAGCTTTTTTTTGTCTTTTGCTGACTGCTTGCCTGTTTTCAGTTAATTTATGATTTTGGATAGAAGCTGTACTTTCTGTAAAATGTTTGGACGTTCTCCTCTTTTGAGATCTGAGAACTTTAGGCCTGAAAACTTAGGTCAACATGCTCTAGCAATGATTGGAAATGTATGTTTCAGTATTTTTGTTGGGGTGTTAATTTTCACCATTATTGCCGCTACTTATGAACCAGAGGATCCTCTTTTCCATCCTTCTGATAAGATCTCCAACTTCCTCACGTCAACCTCCAATGCCACTTTTGAGTCTGATAGTACTGTTATTAAGACTTGGGAAGACTTCATGGCAGCAAATCAAACAGCTTTCAACACTTTCATAAACATTACTGATGTTGCTGATAGTGCTGAACTTGCGGCTAATGTGGGGTCTGATTGTCAGAATGAGACTGGTAAACCAATTGACTGCAAGGACCCAAAAGTTTTCCATACTATGATGAGAGCTGCCATTGAGAAGTTCAAGGACATTCACTTTTACCGATTTGGAAAGCCAGTCCGTGGTGATGAGGATAACACTTGTGACATGGCATGGCGGTTCAGACCTAAAGAAGGGAAGACTGCATCTCTTTATAAGGATTACAGGAGATTTGTGGTCTCTAGGGCTGAGAATTACAGTTTGAGTGTGACATCAATAGGTGAGTACCATACTGGAGTTAATGCAAGGAAGAGGAAGCTAAACAAGCAAGCTGTCTTTGAGAAGGAAGCCCAAAAACGTGAAGTGACTTCTTTGCCGGTTGTTGGGGAAATAGTAAATGATAGCCTTCCTGTTGTTGAATCAGAAGCGGCATTCAAGAGTGGAAAGTACTTGTACTACGCTGGGGGTGGAGATAGATGCAAGAGCATGAATCACTACCTTTGGAGTTTCATGTGTTCACTTGGTGAAGCTCAGTATTTGAACCGTACATTGATCATGGACCTGAGCATATGTCTGTCATCTATGTATACCAAGACACGACAAAATGAGGAAGGAAAAGATTTCCGATTTTATTTTGATTTTGAGCATTTGAAAGAGGAAGCTTCGGTTTTGGATCAAAACCAGTTTTGGGCTTATTGGAACAAGTGGCAAAGGAAAGATGGACTAAGTCTTCATCTTGTGGAAGATTTGAGGGTTACACCTATGGAGCTCAAAGATGTGAAGGATACGTTGGTTATCAGAAAGTTTGGTACAGTTGAACCAGACAATTACTGGTATCGGGTGTGTGAAGGAGAGGCAGAGTCTGTTATTCAGAGACCATGGCACATGTTATGGAAGTCAAGAAGGTTGATGGACGTTGTTTCTGCAATTGCATCTAGGATGAACTGGGACTATGATTCTGTTCATATTGTTCGAGGGGAGAAAGCGCTGAACAAAGAACTTTGGCCTAATCTTGATAAGGATACCTCACCTGACGCTCTTCTTATGACATTAAAGGACAAAGTTGAGGAAGGAGGAAACCTCTATATTGCTACAAATGAGCCTGACAGATCATTCTTTGATCCCTTGAAAAACAAATACACGACTCATTTTCTAGACGATTATCAAGATCTTTGGGAAACAGACAGCGAGTGGCACATTAAGACGAGGAAACTCAACAACGGAGCACCTGTTGAGTTTGATGGTTACATGAGGATATCAGTTGATACAGAAGTGTTTTTAAGGGGTAAAAAGCAGCTCGAGACCTTCAATGACCTTACAAGTGATTGCAAAGATGGGGTAAACACTTGCAGCACTTCTAGTTAGTGATGGTCTAATATAGTATATTTTTTGTTGGTATCTTTTGTTATCTTAGCTATTATCATTTGTTACATTGAACCAATAGTTTACCGTCTGATCCACTTAAGATATTGGGGGTTAATGGAATGTTGCTTATAGAATGCTGCTAAATTTGTTCACTTTTTTGTTCTGGCTACAAGATCCTTGTTCTAAGCAAAGGATATTGATCCAGTAATTTATGTTCTTCTGAGTTAGGTAAACCTTCTCAGTTCAAACCTGCAGTCTACAAGACCACTTATATTGAATCTCCCCTTTTCTCCTCCTCTGTTTCCCTACAATGCCAATAAATTTGCAAAATCCGACTGAATAACCGAATTTATTGCCCTATTATACATGACCACTTAAAATGAAATTTATGTTCTTTTGAATTTTGTTGAATTCACTAAAACTTTTGTACTAAACTAATCTTGTTTGCAATTCATCTGATTTGATCTCTATCTTATGAGCATTGATGGCGCTCGATCAAATGAAAATAAGGCAAATAAAAACAACACCTTAAAAGCCAAATTTGTATCAAAATGACAGTCCAATAACAAATTGTCCAAAACAAAAAAAAAAAAAAAAAAAAAAAAAAAAAAAAAACCAAGATACTATATGAAACCATCAGTTGCAGATGAATTACAGTGGTGAACCAATCTTAAGAAAAAGCACCCCTACAATCTTATCTGATGCTATAGACAAAGCTCCAAACTTGTTTCCAAGCAATTTGAGAGTCCAAAACCAGGAAATCCTTAATGGAAAAGGCTATGAAATTGATAGTATTTTTCACCAAGGTCATGTTTTAACTGAGAATAAATATTTATGGCGAAAATAAAAATCAAATTGAAAGAAAAAGATGGCCTGTGTATAGGACTGAGATAAATACAATTGTTGTAAAAATGAAGAAATGGTTGAATTATATTTGTTTTAATCTTAATTATTAATTTAAATAATTAAAAGACAAAAATGGAGAATAAAAACTATTTCATACTGATCAACACAAATAATTAGCCTTATTTGTTGAGAATAAATATGAAAAAATTCAACATGGAAAAAATATTGAAGAAAAAAATAGAGTATTAAAGATAAAATTTGTTGAGAATAAATATTGAAAAATTCGACATGGAAAAAATAAAGGATTTAAAGAAAAAATATGGAATAAAAACAGACAATATAATTTTAATATATTTACTTAATTATATAGAGTATTTATATAACATTTTCTACAATAGTTTTATTTACATAACTTAGAATATATTATGTCAATTGAATTTGAAAATCATATCATATCATATAATACTATATAATTAAAGAGTTAGAAAATAATTATTTATATATAGTCAATAATCAATTATTCACTCTTACAATCATTATGTGTAATAAACATATTATATTATTATTATATTTTACTTGAAATAATTTGATATTGATAATATGTAATTACATCTAATACTTTAATATATATATATATATATATATATATATATATATATATATATATATATATATATATATATGTATATATATATATATATATATATATATATATATATATATATATGTATATATATATATATGTATATATATATATATATATATATATATATATATATATATATATATATATATATATATATATATATATATATATATATATATATATATATATATATATATATATATATATATATACATATATATATGTATATGTATATATATATATATATATATATATATATACATATATATATATATATGTATATATATATATATGTATATATATATATACATATATATATATATATATGTATATATATATATATGTATATATATATATATATATATATATATATATATATATATATATATATATATATGTATATATATATATATATATATATGTATATATATATATATATATATATATATGTATATATATATATATATGTATATATATATATATATATATATGTATATATATATATATACATATATATATATATATGTATATATATATATATATATGTATATATATATATATATATATATATATATATATATATATATATATGTATATATATATATATATATGTATATATATATATATATATATATATGTATATATATATATATGTATATATATATATATATATGTATATATATATATATATATATATGTATATATATATATATATGTATATATATATATATATATATATATATATATATATATATATATATATATATATATATATATATATATATATATATATATATATATATATATATATATTATACTAGTTAAAGATAATAGTAATTAAAATTTTAATAATTTGTTTAGAGACATTGACATAAGATATTAGTTAAAATTTGATAAATTTAAAAAGTCAAAAATGTTAGTTAAAAGGTATCTAGGGCAGCATTGACAACCTACTCCTGCGTATGTGAAGTGGGTGCTTGAAAAATAGCCCCCTTTTTTTTTCAATAATCATTAAATTTAAGAAAATTTCTAAAATTTTGCATAATATTAATTATTTCAAAGTTTTTGATGTTGAATTCAGTTTACACAAAATAACATAAATAATTAGTAAAGCAGTTAGTCTCTTGAGAGATGTATCTTATGTCCAACCCATTAAAGATTAATGACTACTTACCGTGTTCTTAATGCCTATTTACGTTATTTTTAATGCTTACTTACCGCATCTTTAACGTCTACTTTAAATATCTTTAATGTCTACTTATATTATTCTTAATGCTTACTTATAAAAAATATATAACGAACTAGCTCAATTAGAGACTTACGAGAATTTGTGTTAGTTGAGATTAAGTTTAAAGAGATATCAAAGAGAAAATGACAAAAAAAAGGTGATACATCAGCGGTCTATCTTACTGCCCTACAAACCTCTCAATCCAAAGGGAACCACTGTGGTTAGGGTAAATACATGAATGGGCAGTGTTTACAGTATTTGTTTTGGGGCCTCCAATTATTTGCCCATCAAGGGGAGAAACACGTAAACAACCCCTTTAACGATTGACTAAACCGGATTATCGATCCCGTATGTTGTGATTAGGCATGGCCACGGGGCGGGTTACCCGGAACCGAACCGGTGCCGAACTGCTTGGAACCGGATCCGGAACCGGAACCGTTTGCGACAGGTTCCGAACCGCCCCGAACCGCGAAACCGTGAAACCGCCGGAAAAAAGTTGCCCGAAAAAACCGTCGTGAACCGGGTAAAAATCCCGCTGTTTGGAACCGGAACCGGTCCGGGAGAACCGGTCCAACGGTTCCATGGAACCGGTCCGGTTGAACCGGCTCAACGGTTCCGTGGAACCGGAACCGGGACCGGTCCGGTTGAACCGGCCCACCGGTTCCATGGAACCGGTTCGCCAAAATATGACCGTTTGTTACCGTTAACTAGCCGTTGCATTCTCCTCTATGTATACTCATCACTTTCAATCATTTTCATTCACAACTCATCTCTTCTCCTACTCTCTCTACTTAATTCTTTAATTACGCAATTATTCTCTTAATTACATAATTAGTCTTTTAATTATTTCTTAATTTAGTTAGTTACATAATTAATTATTTATTTATTTCTTAATTCTATATTTCTATTATTACTTCAATATTATCAATCATGTCTTCATTTTTGAAAAAAGCCACAAAAAAAGTTACTAAAGTGGCAAAATCATTGGAAGGTTCCAGTTCCTCCAAAAGAAAGGCCACTTCTACTCCGTCGGTATCAACAACACCTTCCATTAGTAATTATAATTATGAACATAATTATCCGGAAGGGTACGACCCAGAATTACATTATTATGCAGAAGAAGAACAAGAAGAGGAACCAACGACCCCAATTGGGATACATATATCTCGACAGTCATCAACAAGGTCACATGAAGAACAAGGAGAACAACAACAACAAAGACAAGCTCGTGGTAAACGAGTCAATTTCCAAACTATCGGTTAGTTTTATAATTTTATTCTTCAAATTAATTTTGAAATTAATTAAACTTTAAATTATTTATTTATTGAATTATAGTTTTATAATTTTGAATTATTTATTTAGATGAAGATGAACCAATAAGACAACCTTTTCCGGCAATGCCACCTCCTAGTGGTAGAGCTGTTTCACATGTGTGGTCGTATTTCACAAAAGAACCAACCGAGAATCCATATATTTTCTTATGCACTTGTCAAATTTGTGAAAGTCAAGGAGTAAAGCCCTTAGTTTCATACAGTTTCGCCAGAGGTAAATACTTTTTAAGTTTTTTATACATACATAATACATTCATACATTATATATTCATATTTTATAAAAAGTTATTTATTGTGTTTTGTGAATACGTGTTAGGTGGTGGTACGGGATCTTTTAACAAACATTTGGCAAAGAAGCATGGAATCACAAAAGAAACTCATGCAGCAAGCGGCAGCGGGACCACAAGTGGAAGCCGACAGACACAATGGGACATTCCCAGCACAGGTATGCCTTTTAGATATAATCGTAATGACATGATTGATGAATTTTCTAGGTATGTAATTTGTGATGAATTGCCTTTTAACCACGGTGAAAGTAGGGCATACGAGCGTCTCAATAGAAAAACTTTGCAACCACAATATAGAGCAATCCCTAGGAGTACTCTTAAAAGACGCACAATTAAATTATACGAATCAATGCGCTATGAATTAGTTGAAATGTTTAAATCGTTAGGGTTAGCATAACAACTGACATTTGGCCTGCTCCCCTACATTTAGAACCTTATATGTGTGTAACAGCACACTGGATAGATCGAAATTGGATTATTCAAAAAAGAATAATTGTTTTTGAGACAATGCCAGAAAGACATACCGGTGAAAACATAAAATATAGATTAGTAGAGATATGTAGAGAATGGAACTTATTAGATAAAATATTTTGTTGTTCAACTGATAATGCAACCGCGAACATTAAATGTATAGAACTTTTCTTTAACGAACCTGCTTTTAGTTTAATCCTTGGGGGTAGCTTATTACACATACGTTGTTGTGCGCATATAGTTAACTTATCTTGCCAAGCAGGCATAAAACAATTAAGTGATTTATTAGAACCAATTAGGGATATAGTAGTGACTTAGGATCGGAAAGATAAAAAGACGATATAAACAATTATGTGACCAATACCAACTTAAAAAAGTGTATTGGTCATTAGATACTCCTACACGTTGGGGCTCAACCAACGATTTATTAAGAAAGGCGATTGCTTATCGTCCAGTAATAACACAACTATATAATGAGTGTACAGATAGTTACATAGCTGATGACACTTGGGAGTTAGCTATAGGTGTACATAACATATTAGAAGCGTATGACCACGCGACTAAGATTTTTTCTTATGTTTATGAACCGAACGTTCACTTAGTAATAAGTGAATGTATTACTATTTTTTATCATCTCCTTAAATATACACATGATGATACTAACCCAAATTTGAGGCCGATTCTTGCAGATATGATGGAAAAATGGAAGACATATTTTACCGATTTTCCTTATATTTATGGAATCGCAACCATTTTGGACCCACGTTTTAAAACTGAGGTCCTTACTAAAGTAATAGAATTTTATTACCAATCGTTAGATCGCCCGTCTACTGATGTACATAATTATGTAGGAACATGTAAAAAATATTTAGCAGAACTCTATGATTTTTACGCTAGTGTATATAACCCGAAACGCGATATGTCTAGGCGTGCTAGCGTTTCGGCACGTCCCTCTTACTATAATTCGGTAATAGCTAACATAATGAGTCAAGATGATAGTTTTGTAGGATCATCTTCTTCTTCCTCGACCTCATATTTAGAACTAGATAGTTATCTTAAACACCACTTTGAAATAGACCAAAGTATCTATAATATTTTGGAGTGGTGGAAAGAAAAATCTGTAAAATTTCCCATTTTATCGAGAATTGCAAAGGATATCCTTGCAATTCCCGCGTCAACAATTGCGTCGGAGTCTGCTTTTAGTGCAGGTAGAAGAGTTTTGGACAAAAAGAGATCTCGTCTTGCTCCACATAGTATTCAAATATGTGTTTGCAAGAAAGATTGGGATCAAGCGGAGATTCGAACACAAGGAATAAGGAATGATGATGATCAAGACGACGATGATGATCCATGGATGATGATGGATACATCTGCATCATCGTCAGGAGGAGAGTCAGCGGAAGCTTCTAACCAACCACATGATGATGACGAGGACGAATAGGATCAATCCGACAAGCGACAACGATAAATCAACATTCAACAACTATAAATAAAAGGTATGACAAAGAACTACGTGGGCTTTGATTCCTTCGGGATACGTAGGCAGCTTAGTATTCCTTTGGGTACTAGGTTCAAGTCTATTTTCTCCCTCTTTTTTTATTAATTATCTTTATCGACAATATCATTGATTCGTTTCTTATTAATTTATTTTTTTCCATTCTTTTTAGTAAATATTTCAATAACGATGACAACTTGACATGCAATGAATTTCGCTAATAATCAAGTAATCATCAAAGGTACATCCGCGATATTATAGTATTTTTTTATTATACAAATATTTAAAGAAAAAAAAATGGAACCGATGGTCCGACCCGCCCGTCCCGTGAGTTGGAACCGCCGGAACCGCCTCATGAACCGCCAAGGAACCGTGTGGAACCGCCCGGAACCGGAACCGGAACCGACAGGTTCCAAATGGAACCGGAACCGGGTGGAACCGTAACGGAACCGGACCAATCCGGACCGTGGCCATGCCTAGTTGTGATGCATGTTGATCATTTTATCCTAACTTCACCACCTCCCTCTAAAGTTCGCATTCATTCCTCTTTTTAACATTTTAAAGACAACAATTAACTCTTACATAGTCCATGTGGGATAGTCAAAACATAACTTTATATTTGGGATAGCTTGGAGTGGGATGATTGGGGTTGACTATGAGTTGAAAAAAGATGAAATTCTGGTTAGAGTTTATGTAAGGAATGAGGTTCCAAAATGTGCTCAATTCAATTGTTCCTAAACAATCACTTTACTTTTCAAATTTTAAGTTGTTATGGTCCAAAATATTTTTTGAGATTAGGGGTTTACTTCAAAAGGCCGGTTGATTGATTAGATTGCGTTATAAGTATAGTGCAAAAACAAGATTCCATTGTATTGAATTGGCCGAATCGTAATTATTTTCAAGTCTATCAAACAATCGTGATTAAATCTTATTTTGTTACTAATGGTTCGAAGAATAAGAAAAGTAAAGCTTCTAATGTGAAAATCTAATCCTTTTTTAGTCTTCCTAGTTATTATCACTAAAGAATATAACTCCTTAAGAGGTTTTAGATTCTCAACCCTAAACCTAACATTAATGAGATCCTTAACTAGTAATTGATAAATTATTTATTGATTCCTTGTTCGCATCAATTATCCCCATATCGCATTCAAGCAAATCCGCCTTGCTATATACTAGGTCTAATGCAGAATCGCTAGAGTAACATCGAAATGGAAATACATGTGCAATACCTTTTGCTATCGCTACATGAGTATAGTTGATTTAATGATTATACTTTGACTCTTCTAGAAGTACAACAATGTCAGAACCTTAATTTCAGAAGATTGGAGTCCGCTACCTGAACCAATATATCAGTTCCAATACAGCAAACTATAGATCTCAAACACCTTGAAAGAGTCAACAACAACTTTAAGCTTATTTCGGGCTCTCCTCCATTTTCTATCGTTTGCTGAAACAGTTAATGTGTAATATTTCCCTGTGCATCAACCAAGATTCAAGACCAATTTACATAAGTGATGATTGATGCATTAGTATTAATGCATAAAAGTCGAATGCAAAGCTGGTAGATCAAAAAACGACTTACCATTAGCAATCGCGATTATTGTGAAACGAGTCACAGAGAAATTCGGAGAAGTAAGATTGTACTCAAAAGTGTAGTAATTTTTTCCATCGACTGAACGCTGAATTCACCCATCAGAGGTCAAAAGTCAGAACCTTTCGACAATCAGAAAATAGATTGAACTTTCAAGTACAGATTGTTGGTCTTGGCTTACTAACCTCTTGTATGCCTTTGATGAAAGTCGCTTGGTTCGGAACTGCATATAGCTTGTTCACTAAATCTTGAACTACCTGCATAGCCATATACAGGATCAAGACACACAAAAAATACATTTGAAAACTATAGATTAAAGCTTAAAAGTCCAGATCAATACATTTTCCATTGGATCCAAATCATGGATGTCATTCTTGTCTGTAGGTATAAAGCTCAATCTCACATTCTGAAGCTGCAAGTACCTGTCTTTAAATGCAGAATGATGTGCTGTGAAGTCAAATTCCTGATAAACAGAAACACCCATGTTACGTTTAGAAATGCTTTAGAGTATATAACATATATAGGGCCTCACCCATCAGCTTAGGCGCACTTCATTTAAAAGTCGAATGTTCAGCGTCAAGTATGGGGAGCAGGAGAGAACTTATGATGCATCTACACTTCTAACCCAAAGGGCTCTCATGTGAGAGGGCATGTTAGAGTATATAACACAGTCACATGATTCAATAGTCTCTATGCAAAGCGCAAATAAAAAAAAAGCGAATCATTGTCGTATTTGGGCTATTTTAGGGTCATTTAGAGTGAATCGTGAATTCAAAAAGCGAATTGATTGGCGAATTACGTTACACTGGTATATAACATATCCTAAACCCTTAACCATCAGTGTAACATTTTAGTTGAGTTGGTTCCTTTAGAGCTTCATCAACAGTTACCTAAATGCTTCTGTAAAAGGTTAAGTTGATAGTTACGGCCCCAATATACTTCCTCCATTCTGAAATACTTGTTATATTATGTTAATTACCACTATTCATCGTTCAAGCTTATTTTATATATTACGGTTAATGTGTAAGAAAAAATTTAGTCAAGTGAGATCTTATTTGAATCGTCTAGTTGCATACTTTCACAATAGTAACTTTTTAAATTTTTATATGTGCATAGTTCAATATAAAAATTATCAAAATAATACATTAGATTGCGTAAAAGGTCAAATGTAGTAACTATAATGGAACGGAGGAAGTATGTTATACACTATCAAAAACAAACAACAATATAAGTAGGTTTTAGTAGTAGGTATATACCTTCCAATCTGATGGGTAAACATAAGAATAGCCGTCTTGTTTATCAACAAATTCCATATAGTTTTCAGGGATTTCTGTGAGGTAAAATCAGTAGAAATGTGTTTAGTCTTCCATTAGATAAACAATAAAATACATTCAAAAGTTACATTGATTTATAGTAATACCTTTACATAAAGCCGAACTAGTAGGAATGAAGCTTAGAGCAAGCATACCGGTTGTCATCAGTAGCGATCTTTTCTCGCAACCACCTAGCATAATCAATACCACCACAACAATATAAACATCCAAAGATTTATTATGCGGTGTGTGTGTAAATTTTAGGAGGATATATAGTAATCAGTTATCAATTTTTTTTGTAGAAAGTTGAACATTAATATATAAATGTGCTGGGCTAATGTTATAATTAGGGAAGTTTGAGTCCTGAAGAGTGATTGGGGTTGCCAGGCTTTGTCCCACATCGATACTTTAGCGCAGGTCACTTGCTTAGAGTGACTATAAAATGTATTCATACGTAATAACTTTTAATCTCTTGGAAATAACAAAACTCGGTAGAGCTTATCGAAAAACTAGATTGTATTTTCCAAATTGCCGTTATTATTTATTATGGATGATAGTAATAGTGTGGACTTTTTGTACTTTTAGTAATTTAAAGTTCTTTAGTTTTTTTTCTACTTTATCTTTTTATACAGTTTTTATTAAAAGTACTCCTTTCTATGAGATTCAACATAAATATATTTTATTTTATCATCTATATTTGATTTTTATTTATATTTACTATAGTGATTATGTACTAAGAGGAGAAAAATAAAAATACAATCATGTAATTTGTTTAATTAAGTTTTTTCCATCCCTATCAAATAAATTCGCTATCATAATTCTCTTTGGCGATTCCATTAAACTTGCTATTCTATTTGTTTTACTACCATTAACCTGTAGATTTCGAAAAAGAAGAAAAAATGGATACTAATAATGATGATGAAGAGAAGTAAAAATGAATTGGATGATAAGAGATTAGGAATTCTAAAAATAGTGTCCAATTTAAAAATTTCTCTAACTCTTCTATTGTGCTACTGAAATTAAACCCCCATTTCCTGAAAGATTGAGAAAAGTTGATAAAAGGGTGAAACTAGATATAGAGTTGTTGGATATTTTTAAGAAAGTAGAGATTAATTTTCCTTTATTAGATGCAATTAAGCAAGTACCTCGATATGCCAAATTTTTAAAAGACTTATGCACTAATAAAAGGAAATTAAAAGGTGATGAAAGAATTATATGTGGTGAAAATGTTTCTGCTGTAATTCAAAGAAAACTCCCACCAAAACAAGAAGACCCTAGAATTTTTGCAATTCCATATACTATAGGTAATTCGATGATTAATAAATGCATGTTAGATTTAGGATCATCAATGATGTCATGCCTAAGTGTATATACACCTCTTTAGATCTAGGAACTTTATAACCGACCGAAATTACTGTTAAATTAGTTGATAGGTCTGTTGTTTATCATGAACGTGTAATTGAAGATGTGTCAGCTGAAGTTAAAGATTTGGTTTTTCCAGCATATTTTTATAAACTGAAAATGGAAGAATACTATAGTTTATTATCTAATTTCTCTCCTATATCATTAGGAAGACTTTTTATGAGAACTGCTAAAACCATAATAGATGTACACAATGGTACAGTTTCCATGGAGTTTGATGGTGATAAAATATTCCTTAACATCTATGAGGCTATGAAACACCCATTTAATGAAATTTCTTCTATTTGTACAAGATTGATGTTATTGATTCATGCATTGAGGATATAAGTAAGTATGATTTATATGACGGTTTGTATGCATCTTTATGTTATGGCTTAAAAGAGATAGATACTGATTTAATGTCTTGCTTGTGATGAGGATCATCATGAGAACCTTTCTTGGTTACAATCTTCAACTTCTAGTATTCATCCACTATTAGATCAAGTTAAACAATCTGTTGAATTTTCTCTTGAGTTAGATTTGAAACCATTACCAAAGCATCTTAAATATGTTTATTTGGAGAAAGGTGAAAAATTACCTGTTATGATTTCGAATAATCTAAATGTGTCTCAAGCAGAATGATTGATTAATGTTTTAAAAGAAAATAAAATGGCCATAGCATGGACGTTATCTGATATTAGAGGCATTAGCCTTTTTACTTGTGTGCATAAAATTAATTTAGAAGAAAGATCTAAACCATCTAGAGAAGCACAATGCCGTTTAAATCATCCTATGATGGAAGTTGTTAAAAGGAAATTCTTAAACTTCTTAATGGTGGAGTTATTTACCCTATTTCAGCTTTAGAATGGGTCAGCTCTATACATGTGGTACCTAAGAAAATAGGATTAACTATGGTAGAAAATAAAGAAGGTAAATTAGTTCCTACTAGAGTACAAAATTGATGGAGTGTTTGCATAGATTACAGAAAGTTAAATGCAGTAACTAGAAAAGATCATTTCCCTTTACCTTTTATAGATCAAATGTTAGAGCGTTTAGCAACACGTTCTCATTATTAGTTTTTAGATGGATATTCCGGTTATAATCAAATTGACATTGCTCCCGAGGATCAAGAAAAAACAACTTTTACATGTCCTTCTGGAACATATGCGTATCGTAGAATGCCTTTTGGTTTATGCAATACTCTAGCTACTTTTCAAAGATGTATGTTGTCTATATTTTCTGACTATGTGGCTTATATTATTGAAGTTTTTATGGATGATTTTGCAGTTTATGGTGATTCATTTGGTTAATGTTTAGAAATTTTGGACTTAGTTCTTAAAAGGTTTATTAAGACTAATCTTGTGTTAAATTATGAAAAATGTCACTTGATGTAGAACAAGGTATAGTATTAGGACATGTAGTTTCTTCTAAAGGAATAGAAGTTGACAAAGCCAAAATTGAGGTTATACAATCTTTACCTTATCCATCTTGTGTTAAAGATATCAGATATTTTTTAGGGCATGCTGGTTTTTACATAAGATTCATTATGAATTTTTCTAAAATTGCCCAACCATTATATAACTTTTAAGTAAAGATGTTCCATTTGTATTTGATGATAAGTGTAAAGAAGCCTTTGATTGTCTTAAAGAAAAACCAGTAATTGCACCAATTTTACAACCTCCTGATTGTGAATTACCTTTTGAATTATTGTGTCATGCAAGTGACAAAGTAATGGGAGTTGTATTAGGACAAAAAGTAGGACGAGGTTCTCATGTGATTTATTATGCTTCTCGTACTTTAGATAATGCACAATGTAACTACATAAAAACTGAAAAAGAACTTTATTCTATTGTATTTGGACTTGAAAATTTTCGTTATTATCTCTTAGATACTAAAGTAATAGTTTATTTGGATCATGCTGCAGTTAGATATTTATTTAAAAAGAAAGAATCTAAACCTAGGCTGATTTTATTACAAGAATTTAATCTAGAAATTAAAGATAAATCTGGAAAGGAGAATTTAGTTGCTGATCATTTAAGTAGATTAATTCTAGATAATAATATTTCTTCTCCGTGGTGAACTTAAGCTTCAAACTTTTCCACATGGTAGAAAAAAGGGAAGTGTTTTTGTTAACTTTACATTATCACCATAAGTGGACACATATTTCGCATTTCAATTGAAATGAGTACTTAATTTGATCAAAAATTGAACATTTTGTGTACCAAATAGAAAAGTTGAAAGCTCAGGATCACCATGTGAATTTATTGTCTACCACGTCGAAAAGCAAAAAAATATTCAGAGTCACCTCATGAAATTTTCCATATATTAAAAATTAACAATAGTTTAAATGATACTCCCTCCGTTCTTTTTTGATCTTCCACTTTGGGTTTTTCACACATTTTAAGAAAGATAGAATCTTTGGGTTGTAGTGGATATTATTTTAATTAAATAGTAGTGTGAAGTAATGATTGTATTGGAAGTATGAGGTTGTAGTGAGTATTATTTTAATTAAATAGTAGTGTGAAGTAATGATTGTATTGAAAGTATGAGAGAGAAAATAATTATAAATAAAAGAAAAGGGGTACATTAAAAGAGAAGGGGGGATTTTAAGGGGTAAAAGTGGGATAAAAACTTTCTAAAAATAGAAAGTATTCTAAAGTGGAAGAACTTTTGAAACTACCCGTTATAGTAATGTGGAAGATAAAAAAGAATGGAGGGAGTACCGATTATGGGAAACAAATTAGTTTTGATTTTCTTAAAAAAAATTACAGTAAACAGAAAACTTAATTAAGTAAATATATTCATCACCGTAAATTTTTTTAATTATATTATCATATATAAATACATGATATAGCACTTTATATCTATTTATTATTTAATAAAAGGATATCTATATTTTATTGAATAAGCTCCGTTCAAATTAAACATAGCTAATTAGATGTTTGATTTTTTATTGTTTTTTATATTAATTGGTAGAAATAATATTTTTTAATAATAACTTGCCAATAATTAAAATTTATCCAATTTTAACAATTCATGGGGTAGATCTTCTCAATGGACTGCCACTTGAACTTTTTCAATCTTTTTAATAGATAGTATGATATGATAGTATGATTGAATTAGCTCAATGTAAATTATTATAGCTAAGTAGATGTTTGATTTTTTATATTAATTCGTAAAAAATAACATTGTGTAATAATCACTTGCCTATAATTAAAACTTCATCAATTTTAACAATCCATGTAGTAGATCTCCAACGAAGTGTCACATCTTTTTAATAGACAGGATATATTGTATGATGATATGGTATGATAGAGTGTCACTTAAAATTTTTTAATCTTTTTAATAGATAGTATTAATTAGTAGAAAAAAACATTGTGTAATATTCACTTGCCTATAATTAAAACTTAGCCAATTTTACTAATCCATGTGGCTGATCTACAACGGAGTGCCACTTGAAAATTTTCAATCTTTTTAATAGATAGTATAGATAGTATAATGATATGATATGATGGGGTACCACTTGGAATTTTTAATTTTTTAATAGATAGTATGATTTGATGAAATGAAGTATAATGTGATGGAGTGCCACTTAGAATTTTCTAATCTTTTTAATAGATAGTATGATTTTTTGGTGCAAAACTCATAATATCATCAACTTGGTTTACACGACCAGCAAAGGAGGAAAAAAAATAAGTCGACAAATCAATATATCACAAAGATTTTTGTTTTTGAGATGAAAGGAGACTACTTTTTCATTTCATTCAAAATAATTGATTGGATGAGAGAAGGATAATCTTTCATCCATATCATTCAACAGCCGAAATCAATAGACGTGCTAGCAAGCATATGTGCTGCTTTGTTACAGTCTCTAAAAACAAAAGAAAATGTACATGATATGAAATCATTAATAAGATATTTACAACGATTAATAATAACTCAAATCAGGAATATCAGTTTTAGAATTTTTCATAAATTGAACAACTCTTTGCGCGTCCAGCTCAAAACAAACATACTTCACTCCATTATCTATAGCCTATCTCATTGCAAATTCCAACGCGTTTGCATTTAAAATGTTTGAATCTCCGCCTCCAAAATGAAAATCTAACTTTGTTACTTGCACTTCACCCAAATGATTCATGAGAATACTATCCCAACCAAACATATTACTTTCCTTAAAATTTTCTGCATCTACATTAAACTTCCACTTGTCTAGATCTGGAGCCAATGTTGTTAAAATCGCGATTCAACTTGTAAAATTGCACGATTTTAAGATTCAAATACACCCTGACGGTTTAAATCGCATGAAAAATTGGAATCAACCTAAATCTTTCATAGAATCGTGAGAATCGGTTTGAATCGTTAGATTCAAGACGATTTAAACGATTCTGATTTTGACCCACGAAAATACGACTAAAGGCCCAGAATGTAATAGGCTCAAATGTCTTAGTCTTAGTCTTCCGATTAATTATTCAAAAATTTCAATTCGAATTCCTAATCCTTTGGTTATCTAATTCAAATCACCTTTAATTATTAAACCTTTTTCCGATTTTGTAATTTCATCCAAATACTAAACGTAAAAAAAAAATTGTTTTCTTAAATTTCTTTATAAGCACTAAAATATTACTTTATTATCTTATACTACAGAAAGCAAAATTTTAATACTAAATTTACGATTTTTTAAAAACGTTATGTTTTAATTTCGTTTCCTTAAACTAACTTTACCACTTATCATTTTAAACTTAGAACTTTGATTTAATTATTTCATATTTTTATTATTAACTTTAAGTATAGTTTTAACCAAATTTTCTAAGTAAATTATCATATTTTTATAATCAAACCTTAATTGAACTTACCCATTATTCTAAAACATATTTACTTGTATAAACTAGAATACAAATTTGATGAACCAAAATCCTTTCTATTAGTAACTCATGATGTTCATCACTTACACAAGCAATCACCATTTCCTTACACAAGTTAACCTTCTTCTACATTTCAACTCTTACATATTCACTTACACACTCCAACTCTTACACATTCACTTACACTATCTAAATCAATTACACAAGTTAACCTTCTTCTATACTCTTAATACTCTTTGTCATACAAACTAATGAACTACAAAGTTGTTCAAACCTATTATAAATACCCCCTTTATCCATGAGATCACTTACACACCCATCATCAAATCTTTCTACCATTCTTTCTTATATGTTTATTTCATTAACATCTTACTAACTTTATACCCTTTTTATTAGTTGAAAAATAAAATGAAGAAGGAACTTGATCTTATTACTTCCTAAACCAATAATCATCAACTTTTGAAAAGTTAAGTATTATCATTTTGGAGCTTGGATATCATTTTATTTTGGTAATTCAAGATCTACTACTTTGAAGTTTGGAGACTTGAAGACCTTCTCTTTTAGAGCTTATTTCTTTGAGTTCTTATTTTCCTATTATTATTCTCTTGCTTGGTTTAGTACCACCTTTGGAGAAAAATGGCACACATTTTCTTAACTCTCTCGTTATGTGATATTTATTTATGGTTACTTGATAATATAAAAAGCATGATCAATATGATTTTATATTAGTCATTTAAGCTTTACATGACTATATTAAAGTCATATCAAGTTTAGTGATATTTTCGTTAAAACAATAAAACTTTTGGGGCACTCTAAAAAAGTTACAAATATGGAAATTTTTGATTAAAATGATAATATAGATCTATATGATTTTTTTTATGTGAAATATTATTTAATTTTTATCACCAGTGGAAAAAACCTCATTTGCTGCAGTTTTTTGAGCATAATATGCTGCGGTTTTGGCCCCAAGCATTAGTGATAGCAGTAGATGGCCTATTATAAATGTTGCGGTTTAAAACCGCAGCAGATAAGTGCACTATATGCTGCGGGCCTGCCTAAAATCGCAGCATATAGTGCAAGACTATATGCTGCGGGCCTCCACAAAACCGCAGCATATAGTTTTGCACTATATGCTGCGAGGCTGCGGTTTTATGGAAGCTCGCAGCATATATATATTCTGTTTTTTTTTTTTTTGCTTTTTTCGTTTAATACTAATAAATAATCCAATAAAGTACAATGTAAACAATGATTAATTCAATAATCCAATGATAATCACCAATTATCACCAATAATCTCTTTGTAAACTCTTGATCGTATATATAATAATATGTACATATACAAATTAAAGTCCTAAATCTAAACTAATTACATTATTTACCAAGAACAAAAATTAGCAAGATACGCGACAATCTTGTCTTTCAATTGGCGCATTTATCTATCTCTTAAAGGACGTGTTTCCCTTGGAATGACGTATAAAACCTATAATATAATATTAAATTAAATGATACATAAACATTATTAGATTTTACCAATTGTAAATATATAATATTATAATTTAAGAACGTAACAAATACTTACGGCGTCAATGTTTTCGACTCAAACCTCCTTCACGGATTGTAAGATATCGTCCATGTATTTTAGAGTATAGTAGTCGCAATCAACAGTATTACTAGCTTGTCAAAAGCATAAAGAGAAAATACATGTTAGTGTCAAAAAAGCTTAAAAACCCATAAAATCGTAACTTAGCACGTAATTTCTAGCATATGACTATTATTTTAAATTCTAAACATTTCAACGCAATAATATATTCCAAATAGTGTTGTGTGCCAAGTTTCGTGCAAAACAAACCAAGTTTGAGCTACTTTATGCACGAAAGTCCAAAAAAAGCTTAAAAACCCAAAAAATCGCAACTTAGCACGTAACTTCTAGCATATGAATATTATTTTCAATTCTAAACACTTCAATCCAATATAATATACCAAATAGTATTGTGTGCCAAGTTTCGTGCAAAACAAACCAAGTTTGAGCAATTTTATGCGCGAAAGTCCAAAAAAAGCTTAAAGACCCATAAAATCGTAACTTAGCACGTAATTTCTAACATATGACCATTATTTTCAATTCTAACCACTTCAACACAATAATATATACCAAATACTATTATGTGCCAAGTTTAATGCAAAACAAACCAAGTTTGAGCAACTTTATGCGCGAAAGTCCAAAAAAAGCTTAAAAACCCATAAAATCGCAACTTAGCACGTAATTTCTAGCATATGAATTTTATTTTCAATTCTAACCTATTCAACACAATAATATATACCAAATAGTGTTGTGTGTCAAGTTTCATGCAAAACAAACAAAGTTTGAGCTACTTTGAAAGTAAAAAAAAGCTTAAAAACGCACAAAATCGCAACTTAGCACGTAATTTATAGCATATGACTATTATTTTCAATTCCAATCAATTCAACACAACAATATATACAGTGTTGTGTGCCAAGTTTCGTGCAATAAAAACCAAGTTTAAGCTACTTTATGCGTGAAAGTCGAAAAAAAGCTTAAAAACCCATAAAATCGAATAGTGTTGTTTACCTTTACTGCTGTCCATTTCAGAAATGTGGCTCTGGATATAGATCCCATTTCTCCATGCACTTTCTTCATTGTGCTGAAAAGCATGGGAAAATTATATATATATATATATATATATATATATATATATATATATATATATATATATATATATATATATATATATATATATATATATATATATATATATATATATATATATATATATATATATATATATATATATATATATATATATATATATATATATATATATATATATACATATATATATATATGTATATATATACATATATATATATATACATATATATATGTATATATATATATATATATATGTATATATATATATATGTATATATATATATATATATGTATATATATATATATATATATATATATATATATATGTATATATATATATATATATATGTATGTATATATATATATATATATATATATATATATATATATATATATATATATATATATATATATATATATATATATATATATATATATATATATATATATATATATATATATATATATATAACACTTTAATTAAATGAAAATTGGTAAAATTTATAAAATTATGTACGTATTCAACAAGGCTTTGAATTTTGTGTTGCAAGGAGATCTAAGTTTTTGTAATGAGTCGAAGACGTGCACAGTGTTCGTTAAAGGACATATGATCAAAAGTATCCAATGCAAACTACAAACGCAAATTTAAAATATATGTGAACTTAAAAATTAAAAGATAAGTTCAATTTCAAAAATAAAACTTACTCTTCCACATATGGAGCTAGAATGAACGTGTGATTAGATGCAAGGGAATTATTCAAAGCAGTCTCAATGTATGCTTTGACTTCATCTGGATCATTTACGCTTTTAGTTGCCGAAATCGACTCAGGATAAAACCATCCAATTTTTATTAGAGGTTCGCAAGAATTTAGCTCCTCGTACGCCGCACTAAACTCATGAATAAGAAAATTTATCAGTAATTCGGTTGTTAATACAATTAAAAAATAATGCCTAAATTGTAAGATAATGAACATCACCTCATGTAGACATGGATAAGAGCTACATTCAACATTTCTCCTCTCAAAAATTGCCCAATGTCACTAGGACTAATAATTACAAATGGGCTCTCAACAAAGCAGAATTGTTCCTTCTGCAGGGTTAGAACGATTGGGTCCTCCTCCCGTAGGCGAGATGCTCATGTGTGCAGCCATTTGCAATCTTGAGAGAGATCTTTTAGCTCCGCATCAGTCAAAATTGGAGTGATTGCCATTGAGTTTGACCCAGTCGACAACTTTGATGAGGAACCGATCTCTCTCCTAGAGCCCTTTGGACTTTTTTGCTATTTCAATTTATACAATTAAATTAGTGTAAGCATGGAATTAAAAAAAAAATTAAATAAGATACAAACGATTGTTACCATGGTAGTATATCGGACCCAAGCATATAGCCATGTGACGAAACTACCTAGGGCGTCTGATAGTTTCTCAAGGCTCCATTCTAGCATTGGAACCAGGAGTGAGAAATCTTCAAACCCCTTTAGAATAGTTTCCACGGTCACACTGATGCGGCCACTTGTAACAGGCATCGAATGCACTGTTTGACCCTCTTTGGTTGGCTGTGCCACACCATATGCAACCTCAGTTAAGTCGCCATCACTAGCAACACCTAACTGAGGCAGCAAAAGAGGCCAAGGAGTCGCCTCCTGAATATTGTGTCGTTTAGTATAATAAGCATCATAATAAAATATCAAAACATATTGCAATTTAAATTAATAAGTGCTTATATATTTAAAAACTATGTACCTGTACCACTAGCTCGGGAGTTGGCTCTGGATTTTGAGCAACAGAGTTCATGGTCTCCGGTGTGGGATTTCGCCCTTCAGGGGTAGCAATGGGCTGGGGTGCTACGGGGGTAATGGGCTCGGGTGTTGGCTCGACCAAAGCGTTAGGATCCCCATGTTGACTTTGCTGATCCTCGACAATCAGGTTTGCCAAGTCAACAGTGTGTGCTCCCATATTCTGCAACACGAGTGCCACTTTGGCGAGAACGTCCTTCGTAACTTTTGCTTGGAGGGTTGCTACTTCATCAAGTGGCATCGTTCGAGATTGAGTAGCAACAGACTCTTTGCCGAATGCCTTCTTTAACCCCACGCGGATGCCTCCTTTTCCGACTTCCCGCCCTCTATGGTCTTTCCCTAAGACCATATGCAATGCATCAACATTACCTCTTGGGGTGAACTCCCCCGTAGCTACTTTTTCCTTCCAGCCCATCTATTCAAATAAAAAGTGACATATATAACAGTTAGTATAAGTAAATCAAACCCAAAAAATACAAAACAAATCAAGAATATACTTAATAATTTCAAAACTCACCACCGCATCAGCAACCTTCTTCGTTCCCGAATCATTAATGGTAAATTTACCACTTGCAGCTCGGGAATGAAGCCCGCAATACCAATCTCGCACCCAATCTCCAGCAGGAGTGTTCACGGATGTGGAGGTAGTCGTAGATGAGGGCGTGGCTAGACTTTGATTGGGGTATAAACCCGCATCCACCCACTCTTTTCGAACCTCATCGTACGTTTTTTGGCCCAAGCGATGGTAAAACTTCCTTTTGCTTGCTGATTCAGAAGCTTTACCATGCTTTTCCTAATTAATCAATAGAAATAAAATGTCATATATTAGTTTAATGATTGAATCAAAAAAAGTAAATTCAAATCATAAGCTATAATATAATATGGAATACTTACGACTTCAATGGGAGTTGTTCTTTTGGCAACAAAAGCCTCCCATTCCTTCTTTGATATGTGACCCCATATTTTGTAGAGCATCTTCGTTTCCCGTTTTGACCTTTTTGGTTGTACGAGCACGCTTCTTCGTGATCCAGCCAGATACTAGCTTGGATTTGAAATCTCTAAATCTTTCAGCAACAACTGAAAGAAACACATTCTTCTCCTCATTGCTCTCGATGTGAAAAATATTCTATAAAAAAAATTATATTTATTAGTGTCAATTAAATTAATTTTAAAATGAAAATAAATGAATAAAAATAGTAAAGTTGCTTACTAAAGTATCATTCCATAGAGAGTTCTTCAAACCCTCTGGAACCTCGTTCCATGCGTACAATATGGAAATCTTGCGGATACATAGGCCCACTTGTTTTCCAAATTGCCTACGCCAATTTCCGCAGGGTTGACCCAATGCATTGTATTTCAAATGCATGGGTTCTGTGACTTTGAGGTTTTTCGTAGGACCTCGCCCTTTTTTTTCTTAGAGGTAGTGGGAGCATCCGTTGGTGGGGTGTCTTCTGATCCAAGATCGAGTGTTCATGAGCCTGCTGCATTAATTCTTTAGAAACTCGGGTTTAATTCTGTTTTTCGCAAACCAGAATTTGTCACATGCTTAGTAAGGGATAACAAATAAATGGTACAAAAGAGCAAGGGTGGCATCAATATGCAATGTTGGTCCAGAATATTAATTTTTATTTTTACTTATAAATTTTTGGGGCTAATTTTCTTTATTATCAGGGGGGATGAATTTAGTCTTTATTATAAAGGGGGATGAATTTAGTTTCTAGAATTCAGCAAGTTCATTGTATTTGCTAGAAGAATTTTGATACATGAACTCTAATTAATTCATGAATTTGTTGACCAACAAAGGGGGATGTATTGACTGAAATAGGGGATGTATTTGAAAGCTTCTAGAATCTTGTATTTACCCTATATAAAGGAATGTTTTATAATCAAAAAAATTCAGATTTTGTTTCAGAATATAAACCTTGAGTTTTATGCATTGCTTTTCTTCTTGTGTTTGTCCAAAGAAATAGTAATTTCAATTATCACTTTGAGTTTGTCTTGAGTGTTAATTCTTAGGGGAGATTGAGTGTGTCTTGTCTCTAGCCTAAAACCCCAAATCATTGAGTTTGTTCTTGTGATTTGGTTCTTATCAATATTCTTCTACTATTCTTTCTTATCTAATCTTTTAAATCAGAAACTTTTAAATCTAAGTGTGTTCTTCCTAATCACACTTACATCATTTGGTATCAGAGCTTTTGGTGGATCGAAAGGGTGTTTGAAAAAAAAGAAAAAAAAATGGGCGCAAATGGAGATCTTGCTGATATCTCATAACAGAAAAATTGCAGAGATTGGAGAGAAAAAATGAAGAAATAGATGCGGAAAAAGAACGACAAAATACCCAAATGAATGCTATAGGTGAGTTGTTGTTGAAAACATCTAATAAAGTCAATGAGATCGAGGAAGGAGATGGTAGTGGTGTAGGAAATTCTCATGCATTTGATGAAGATAGAGGATTGAAAATCGATCTCCCGGAGTTTGATGGAGGTCATGATAGCGAATCATTCCTTGATTGGCTAAGACAAATAGAAACTGTGTTTGAATACAAGGGGTATGATGATAAAAAAAAATTTAAGCTTGCTGTGTTTATATTTACAAAACTTGCTGCCTTATGGTATGACAGTTTTAAGGCAAATAGGAGAAGAGCCGAAAAAGAAAAAGTCGATTCATGGGAAAAATTAAAAAAAAAGATGAAAGATAAGTGGGTGAGCAATGAATATGAGCAAGAGCAGTATTTGAAATTAACACATCTTTCACAAGATGATGGCATGAGTGTGGAAGATTATCTAAAAGAATTTGAAAAGCTTTGCTTAATATGTGATTTGCAAGAGAAGGAAGCTTTTAAAATTGCTCGATTTGTGAACGGATTGTCAAAGACAATCAGTAGAAAAGTTGAAGTCATTCACTACACTTCTTTTAGTGATGTGTGCAAATTGGCTTTGAAATTTGAAAATCAAGCCAAGGAAAAAAAGAAAAAAGAAAGGCCGAGAGTGCCTTATAAAAACACTTCAAAATATACTCCATCATACTCAAAAGAGAGTACCTTTCAAAGTAAAACAACCCCTTCTGGTCCAAAATATGAGGCAAAGAAAGAAAAGGCTGTGGTTACTCCTAGTGAATTTGCTACAAGGAGGAAATGTTTTAAGTGTCATGGAAGAGGACACATTGCTAGTAAATTCCCTAGCAAAGCTGTGCTGACCGCTACTCAGTGTGCTATCATGGATGAAGAAGAACAAAGGTATAAATTTGTGGTTGAGGAAGTGGTGGATTCGGAGGATGAATTTGATGAAGAAATACAACCGAAGGACGAATTTAACATGATGGTTTTGAGAAAAGTGTTGTTTAGTGAACCACAATCTGATTTGAGGCAAAGGAATAATTTGTTTCATACTAGATGCAAGATTGGTGAGAAGACTTGCAATGTGATTGTTGATAGTGGTTGTCAAACCGATGTAATTTCATCAGAGGCTGTGAATAAGTTAAAGTTGATTACTAGAGATCATGAAGAACCTTACAAGCTGAATTGGTTGAATGACAGCACTGGCATAAAGGTGAAGAAACAAGCTCTAGTCTCTTATTCTATTGGAGGCTTTGAAGATGAAAGGTGGTGTGATGTGCTACCGATGGATGCTTGTCATTTGTTGCTAGGAAGACCATGGCAGTTTGATCACAACTCGGAGTACAAAGGTAAGAGTAATGAATATCTTGTAACCACTAGGGATGGTAGAAAAGTTAAATTAATTCCCTTACCCCCTAAAGTTCCTAAAAAAGAAAAGAAAAAAAGCAACTATCTTGCAACTTGTAATGAATTTGAGAAAATAGTGGAAGAGTATGGTGGAGGGTATGCTTTGGTTGTAAGGGCCAAAGATACCAAGAGTACTTCTTGTGATAACTCATCATCCCTAAAAGAGTTATTAGAAGAGTACAAAGATGTGTTCCCCGATGACTTGCCCAAAGGCCTCCCTCCAATTAGAGGCATTGAGCACGCCATTGACTTAATTCCTGGAGCACCTTTGCCAAACAAAGCTGCTTATAGATGCAACCCACAGGAAAGTAAGGAGTTAGAGAGGCAGGTGAATGAGTTGATTAAAAGGGGTTATGTGAGAGAAAGTCTTAGTCCTTGTGCTGTTCCTGCTCTATTGGTGCCCAAAAAAGATGGGACTTGGAGAATGTGTGTAGATAGTCGGTCTATTAACAACATTACCATCAAATATCGTTTTCCAATGCCTAGGTTGCAAGACATGTTGGATGAGTTGAGTGGAGCCTTAGTCTTTTCCAAAATAGACTTAAGAAGTGGTTATCATCAGATGAGAATAAGGGAAGGGGATGAATGGAAAACAACGTTCAAAACAAAACAAGGGCTGTATGAGTGGTTAGTGATGCCTTTTGGGCTTTGCAATGCTCCCAGTTCTTTTATGAGATTGATGAATGAGGTTCTCCGTCCTTTTATCAATGATTTTGTTGTTGTTACCTGGATGATATCTTGGTGTATAGTAAAAACAATGAAGATCATATGATACATTTGAGGAAGTTCTTTGAAAAATTAAGAGAAGTGAAGTTGTATGGAAGCTTGAGAAATGTGTATTCCTGAATCCTAGTGTGGTGTTTTTAGGATACATTGTGACTGGAGAAGGAGTACGAGTTGATCCAGAAAAGATAGAGGCAGTGAAGTCTTGGTTGGCTCCGACCAATGTGCATGAGGTTAGGAGTTTTCATGGGCTTGCTTCATTCTATAGGCGGTTCATTAAAAACTTCTCGGCTATTATGGCTCCCATTACTGAGTTATCTAAAAATGGAGAGTTTGAGTGGGGAGAAAGTGCTCAAAATGCTTTTGAAAAGATGAAAAACATGCTTTGTACTTCTCCAATACTTGTGCTTCCAGATTTTAACAAGGTGTTTGAGGTGGAGTGTGATGCAAGTGGGGTTGGAATAGGGGCTGTCTTTATTCAAGACAAAAAACCTGTGAGTTACTTTAGTGAGAAATTGAATGGAGCTAAGATGAATTACTCTACTTACGACCGTGAGTTTTATGCCATAGTTAGAGCTCTTGATCATTGGTCCCATTACTTAAGGCCAAAACCATTTGTTCTTCATTCAGATCATGAGGCTTTAAAGTTCATACATGGGCAACAAAAGTTAAACAAGAGGCATGCAAAATGGGTAAAGTTTATTCAATCGTTTTCCTTTAGTTCCAAGTATAAAGATGGGAAGAGTAATGTTGTGGCCGATGCTTTATCGCGTCGCACTTACTTGCTTTCTATGGTGGATGCAAAAAAGAGGGTGGAAACTTTTAAAAAAACTTGTGAGCAAGTGAAGAAAAAAATCGAGGAGATGAATAAAAAATACCAAGAGAGAGCCAATAAAAAAAGAAAACAACACATATTTTACCCTGGGGATTTGGTGTGGTTACATTTAAGAAAGGAGAGATTTCCCAAACTTCGAAAAAATAAACTTATGCCAAAATCCGATGGTCCATTCAAAATTCTTGAAAGGGTGAAAGATAGCGCATATAAAATTGAACTTCCTGATGAGTTGATGGGTGTAAGTGCTACTTTCAATGTGGGGGATTTGTCACCATACTTGGATGATTCAAGTTTGAGGACAAACTCTTTAAAAGAAGGAGGAAATGATCCAAGATCGGGTGTTCATGAGCCCACTGCATTAATTCTTAAGAAACTCGGGTTTAATTCTTTTTTAAGCAAACCAGAATTTGTCACATGCTTAGTATGGGATAACAAATAAATGGTACGAAAGAGCAAGGGTGGCATCAATATGCAATGTTGGTCCAGAATATTAATTTTTATTTTTACTTATAAATTTTTGGGGCTAATTTTCTTTATTATCAGGGGGGATGAATTTAGTCTTTATTATAAAGGGGGATGAGTTTAGTTTCTAGAATTTAGCAAGTTCATTGTATTTGCTAGAAGAATTTTGATACATGAACTCTAATTAATTCATGAATTTGTTGACCAACAAAGGGGGATGTATTGACTGAAATAGGGGATGTATTTGAAAGCTTCTAGAATCTTGTATTTACACTATATAAAGGAATGTTTTGTAATCAAAAAAATTCAGATTTTGTTTCAGAATATAAACCTTGAGTTTTATGCATTGCTTTTCTTCTTGTGTTTGTCCAAAGAAATAGTAATTTCAATTATCACTTTGAGTTTGTCTTGAGTGTTAATTATTAGGGGAGATTGAGTGTGTCTTGTCTCTAGCCTAAAACCCTAAATCATTGAGTTTGTTCTTGTGATTTGGTTCTTATCAATATTCTTCTACTATTCTTTCTTATCTAATCTTTTAAATCAGAAACTTTTAAATCTAAGTGTGTTCTTCCTAATCACACTTACATCATCTTCAGTGTCATAATCATTGTTAAGTGGTGGAGCGTCTTCAGCCATACGCTCGTATCTAACAATTTGGTCATCTTCAGTGTCATAACTATGATGCTCATTATCCGAGGTCTCAATCTCGGGGACAATTTCGTCTCTGAAAAGATGGATTGTATATCAGTACGTGAAAGAGTATGAATAAAAATTTATTAGAACATAGGAACAAATTCTAACAAAATAGTATTGTGTGTTAAAGTGCCAAAAAAGCTTAAAAAATCTTAAAATCGCAATTTACCAAGTAATATTAAGAATATGACTATGATTTACAATTCTAATACGTTCAACACAATAATATATACCAAAAAGTGTTGTGTGCAAAGTTTCATGCAAAACAAACCAAGTTTGAGCTACTTTATGCGCGAAAGTGCCAAACAAACTTTAAGAACCTTAAAATTCGTACCTTGTGAATCACTTAATTCAAATGTATTCCTTCCGTGTGATCTACACGCATATAACCCACATCGACATCATCTTGATCCACTGATTTTGGATTAATAAAGGGCGGGGAGTCTTCAAAAGCTTCATATTCTTCCTCATGCTCAACATCACCTATACCAAGGATGCTTCTTTTTCCCAGTAAAACAATAGAACATTTTTTATCAGACGAGTCTACAATGTAGAATATTTGCTTGGCTTATGTGGCTAGTATGAATGGCTCCTCACTATCACGCAAACGAGCTAAGTTTACAAGAGTGAATCCAAAACGGTCGTCATTTTTTATGCATCGTCGATTATTATCTACCCACTTACATTTGAAAAGACCAATAGTGAAAGTAGAGTAGTCAAGCTCCCATATTTCATGTACCCGCCCGTAGTATACCAATTTAGCATCAACCGGCGCTTGATCCTTGGCACTCGTGTAAAATGTAGATGACGCCAAAATAGAAACTCCACTATTCTGTAGATAAGAGGACATCTTATCTTGACCCTCAGTCCAAAATGTGAAGCCATTGACATCGTAACCCTCATATTTGTTGAAATCATCACGAGGACCAAAAGCTAACCACTTAACACTTTCGGATACACCCTTGAGTTCTTCGCATATTACTCGATTATGAAACCAATTAATGAACGTCTTGTTATGCAACTGCATCAATGCCCTATCCCATTTAGAAGGATGTTTTGCGCGCAATATATCTAAATGCTCACTCAAAAAAGATGAACTTCAGGAGTTTGATGCAACACATACAAGTGTGCTTGTAGAAGACTGTCTCGAGAAGGTGTGATCGATTTGGAGCCAATTGTTCCTTTTCTCCCTCAAGCCTTCCTTCATGTCGAGAGATGGGAAGTCCAATAGGCTTTTCCATGGCTAAATACTCGGCTATAAAGTTACTAATCTTATCGCTCACAGTGCCTGGATTCCTCACCTTGTTTTGTAAAACACCCATGTGTCTTTCAAAAGGATAACACCACCTTAAAAAAACTGGACCTAAAAGCTTGATCTCACGAACGAGATGGACAATAAGATGAACAATTATGTCAAAGAAAGAAGGTGGATACATCTCAAATTTACATACAGTTATAATCACGTCGACTTGAAGATCATCAAGTTTCAAGGGATCAAGAACTTTACTACAAATTGTGTTAAGAACGAACATAGCTCGGTAGTAGCATATCTCACATGTTTTGGAAGTACTCCACGGATTGCAATTGGTAAGAACACTTGCATCATTACATGACAATCGTGAGATTTCATGCTTCCCAACTTCAGCTCACCATTTAGGGTCACAAATCTCTTCATGTTGGATGAGTACCCAGACGGAACCTTAATGCCATACAAAGACTTACAAAATGTCCACTTCTCTGCTTTGGACAATGTGTACCAAGCTAGAGACAAGTAAACTTTGTCATTACTCATCTTCTTCTTACCGCCCTTTCCCTTGTTACTGCCACCAACTTCATCAGCTCTATTTCTTTTCTTACTCACCTTAACATGTGCCCACAACTCCAGACAAAGACTATTACATTCAAACCAATCTCGCACGACCCTAACATCCTTTGGCTTACCCGGAATGTTCTTGAGAGTCCCGAGTATGCCATCGCATACATTTTTCTCTATATGCATAACGTCAAGACAATGCCTAACCTGTAGACTTCTCCAATATGGAAACTTCCAAAAGATTGATTCTTTTTTCCATAATCAGTCTTCACCTCCTTGCACTTGCCCTGTTTTACCAAATACAGTCTTAATTTCCTTAACCTGTTCATAAACCTCATAACCGGTCAACGGTCGACGAGCTACACGGTCCTTAACCTCCCCGTTGAACATGTTCTTCTTCTTACGATACTGGTGATCTCGTGGGAGGAACTTTCGTTGGTGCATGAATACGTGTTTGCACTTAGGAATCCACGTGGATTCCATGTCATCGATACATATTGGGCATGCTTTCTTCCCTTTGTTCTTATACCCCGATAAGTTGCCATATACCCGAAAATCATTAATGGTGCATAAAAGCATTGCACGCAAGGTGAAATCCTCATTAGCATATGCATCAAACACGGAAACGCTTTAATCCCTCATCTTTCTCAAATCCTCAACGAGAGGTGCAAGATATACATCTATGTCATTGCCAGGTTGTTTAGGACCCGAGATAAGAAGCGAAAGCATAATGTACTTACGTTTCATAAACAACCAAGGGGGCAAATTGTAGATCACTAACAGTACCGGCCAAGTACTATGTTCAGAACTAAGATTGCTGAATAGGTTCATTCCATCCGTACACAGTCCGAGCCTTAAATTACGAACCTCATCCCCAAAAGTCTTATGCATCCTATCAATACTCTTCCACTTCGGAGAATCAGATGGATGTGTGAGCAAGTGACCTTTCTTCACCCTATCTGCATGCCACCTAAAATTTAACGCATCTTTCTTTATAGAAAACAAGCGCTTGAATCTAGGTATTATTGGAATATACCACAATACCTTACCCGGGGGCCCTTTAGCATCCCGAGCCCTTTTACGCTTGTAGCGATAACCCACATGTAGGACACTCTTCTAAGTTCTCGTTTTCATTTCGATACAACACACAATCACTTGGACACGCATGAATCTTTTGGTACTCTAAGCCGAAAGGACACATGAGCTTTTTGGCATAATATGTCGACTTTGGAAGTTCATTTCCCTCAGGAAGCATCTCACCAAACGCTTCTAATAACATTGTGAAACTAGCGTCACTCCAATTGAACTTTGAATTAATGTTGACAATTGTCAACACTGCTGTTAGTTTGGTGAACTTTGTACATCCAAGGTACAAAGGCTTTTGAGAAGCCTCTGTCAACAAGTCAAAACACGAGTACATTTTCCTAACTCATCCTCGACTCCCTCCATCATCTCATCAACACGATCCACATCCTCATCGACATTCTCTTCATCTGTCTCATACCCATCAACATGATCTACTACATCCTCATTGACATCGGCCACATTATTGACGTCCTCAACAACACTTTTCTCTTTGTAAACTCCCTCCTCACCATGCAAACCCAAACATGATATTGAGGTCTAAACCCATGTCGAAGTATGCGCTCCCTAAGGATATCAACACTATCTACCTTTGATACATTGCCACAAGTGACACATGGGCAATAAAAACCAACTCCCCCCGTCCTAACTTGATGTTCAACCGCAATACTACAAAAGTCTAATACGCCATCAATAAATTCTGACGATTCAATGCTTCCATACATCCAAGAACGATCTTTTGTCATCCTAATTAGTGTGATTAATTAATTCAAAAAAAAATTAATACACAACTTTTAACATATATAATTAACCTAGATTAACCCTATTAAACTCTATATAACCTTTATATTATTTAAAGTAATCAAATTCTTTATATTTTAATTACAAAACATATATAACCAAAAAAAAAAAACCATTTTCTTTAATCAAATACACATAAATCAAAATAATAAGAAACTAATAATATAAAACTACATACATAAGTAAATTATTCACATTCAAATATACAACTACATATATACATAAGTAAATTATTCACATTCAATCTACCCTAAAAATCCTAATTAATTAAAATTATTCATATTCAAATATAAAATACATATCTTGATAATTAGATATGATAATTTTATTTCTACAATAAGATTATGTAACCTACAATGAAAACAAAATCAAAATTAGTATAAAAAAAGACTAAATCGTTATTAAAACACAATGAAGCTATTGTTGAAGAATTTAAACAAAGATTAAAAAATTTATACCTTGATGAAGAACAAGCTTAACCCTAATTTCGTGGGTTTTCGAAGGAAAAGCAACAATGGTGGGTTGAAGAACTTAAACAAAGATGGAGAAGGATAATGGTGTGCTCTACAATTGGGCATAGTAACCTTCAATGAAAAAAAAAAATAATTAGTATAATTTGAAGAATTAAGCCCTAAAATACTATAAAAACTTGAAGAACTAACGGTTGAAGAAACCAAAGAGAGAAATTATACCTAAAAAGAACTTAAATGTTGAAGAACTAATGCAAGAACTTGAAGAAACGAAAATTGCAATGCCTCAGTCGTGCGTGGGTTAAGTTTCGTGGGTTTAATGTTGTGGGTAAGAAAAAAATTGTAGCTTGAAGAACAAGATGAGGGATTATGAACAAATTTTGTGGATTTGAAGAAAATTGAAGCTTAGCTTGAAGAGGAAGAGATGATTGATGAAACAGTCGTGCGGGTTTTATGAACAAACAGTAGGTTTGAAGAGGGTTTATGAATGAGAGCAGAAGGTTTGTAAAAGGAACGTTAAAAGGCGCGTTTTAAAAACCGTTATTTGCTGCGGGTAAACTAGAACCGCAGTATTAAACAACTTAAATGCTGCGGGCCACAATTAAACCGCAGTATATAGTCCAATTTCAATTTTTAAAATAACTTATGTGCTTCGGGCTTCGGGTAAACTGCAGCATTTGTTGTATTTTTTTTGCCTAATTCTTTTTTCAATTTATTGCTGCGTATAAAGAAAACCGCAGCAAATGACTCGAAGCATATAGGTTTTTTTTTTCCACTAGTGTATGTATGTTAGCTTTATGAACTTTTTCATTGAGAAAATGCTTAAAATTGATGTTTAGTGATGTTTTTGTGATGAAATCTTGGTCGATAAATTGGTGTGAACTAAGGATTCTAAAAAGAATATTTTATAGGTACTATAGTAGCTAAAAGTTAGAATATCATTTTAAATATGTTCTTGAATTTTACTTCATTAAATGACGTTTAAATTGAATTTCCGGTTAAAAAAATTTGTTCTGAAAGGAAGAGGTGTTAAATACCTTCTTAATTATTAAAAGTAGCTAAGAAAATATTAATTAAGCTTAAATAAGTTAAAAGTTATTAATAAATTTTTAAATAAAAAAAATGTTAAAAGTTAAATACGAAACAAATATTAAATGGACTCCTCTTAACTTGTAACTTTTTGGGACACTCCTATAACATGTTGAATCACATGATTACACTTGGGCAAATTGTCATGGACCCTATGAACTTTAATTGTTTTTATATCGATTTATGGCTAAAATGATCTTATTAATTATTTAAAATAATAATTATGAATTTTATTAGTTAAAGAAACTTATCTCTTTAAAATGATTCCATATCATCTTGATTTTTTGATAAAATTTTTATTTTGGAATTAAGTAATTATAAAAAATTATTAATCGGTTTATCGGTAAAATAGTCAAACTAATTTGTTGAAATGTTTAGCATTGTTTTTTTTGAACTTTTTAGTCAAAAACTCATTTCATTTATATTTTGGACCCTTAATAACTTTTCAGATTATTTTTCATATTTACTTGGTTATTTGATAAAACACGTTATTAAGTATTTAGAAATATTTACCCTTGACTTTGATCATTATTTATGAGATAATAATGATTTAGTTTAGCCTCTGGAATCTTAGTATAGTTATGAAAATTTATTATTTAATTAATATTAATTTATTAGATAACTAGTAATTTGTTTCTATTAAAAGGGTAAAATTGTCTAAACTTTGACTAGTGGAACTTTTGACTCATAAGAATGTAAACTCTTTTGGTTTAGAGTCTTGTTTGATATTACATGATATTGATTATATGACTCTGATAGTGAGGTAACGTTGAACCATAGACCGACATGTAAAATCTCGGCGTTCGTGTTAGCCGGCACGTAAAATGTGGTGTCCTGCAGGGGGTCCGAGAAAAACCAATCCTGTGAAGTCTTGAGCATAACAGTATTGAGAGGAGTGATGACTCTCACCACAGTTAGGGTTTAGGACTACAGTCCTCGCCTAACCAGACCCTTATATAAATTAGTTGTCATTATCATTGTGATCTTGTGATGTGTTATGATAGTAAAGTCATGAGGCTTAATTGAACTTGTTTAAATAAGCATTTCACCAAAACCTTGTCTTCTACAGGTGCAAAACACCATTGTCGGACTGATTGAAGCTCCGTGTCACTTTCTGTCTACATTTGAAGCTCTTGCGTCACCAACTCACCATTGTGGAATAGCTTGTTGGTGTGTCCTCTTTTCAGGTAGTCTTCAACAGGTACATGGTCTTTGCTTTTTAATTTTAATTTTCTTTTAATGGATGAATTGTTGATTACTTTGTGTTGATTTGTGCTGTATTATATGGATTATGAATAGCTTGCTGCTGTGGGCCACCAACACACAAATCCACAGACCACATCTGCTAGTCTTCAACAGGTACATCATTAGTCTTTCCCATTTAATTTTAATTCTTTTAATGGATGAATTGTTGATTACTTTGTGTTGAATTATTGAATACTTTGTAGCTTGTGTTGTATTATACGGATTATGATTTATGAATACTTTGTGCTGTATTATATTGTGTTGAATACTTTTTGGCTTGCCTACCGCTATTATTATTAGAACAAAAAAGAGTCCAGGTATTATTTTTTTATTCAAATCTTGATTTTCTTCATTTACTTAAAGTTTAATTTTCATTACTTATTCTTATGACGTGTAATTGTTTATAGTTGATTGGTGGGATTCATATGATGATGAATGTCATGAATTAAAGCGGTTCGCCATAAGAATTATGAGTTTGACTTGCTCTTCTTCTGATTGTGAACGGAACTGGAGTGCCTTTGAGATGGTATTTTTGTTTTATATTTTTTGTGTTGTATTAAACTATTAATTAATAATGGTAAAATGAGAATTTTTTTTTTTTTTTTTTTTTTATAATTCAATAGGTTCACACAAAAAGAAGAAATAAACTGCACCAACAGAAACCGAATGATTTGGTCTTCGTCATGTATAATTTGAAACTAAAGTGTAGGCAACAGAGACGAAAATGTGTATCAGTGACACAACCACCATTCACTTTAGATGAGTTACCATCTGATGATGAGTGGATAGCTGAGATTGAAAATTATGTTCTTCCAACTGATGATCAGTGGCTAAATGATCTTGATAGAGCTACACAAAGGTTTACTAGATCATCAATAGAAGCGAGAGGAGGTGAAAATAGTGATGGAGAACTTAATGACATTGAAAGTATGTTTTTTTCTCTTCTTCTTTATTACTTTTCAAATGCTTAAATTCTAATTTTTTTTATTCCACATAGATGAGGTTCAAGTGTAATGTTTAAGTGATGATGATGTAGCTACGACACTTGATGGTTCCTTTGAAGTTGATGAACATGATTTGGGTGATAGCGATGATGGACAGCCTGAGACAACCACCACAGGAGGAACTGATGTAGGGAGTAATGATGGAAACTTTGGATATGATGACATATGAGTCATTTATATTAGATAATTTTGTAATATGTAACTTTTGTTGTAACTTTGAACTAGTAATTTGATTTTAATTGTTATTTTATAATAAAAAAGACTACATTATACATATTGAAAATTAGAACTTCTTATTTCTGCAAAAATGTAGAATCGTCCGATTCTACGATTCGATTCTAAGAGTCATTTCCGATTCAAGTTAGAATCGCGATTGTAACAACCTTGTCTGGAGCGTTCCAAGAAAAGCTTTTACACCACATGACTTTTTCGATGCTTTGTATTTATTATTGACGAACCACCATTCTTGAACGTAAGCTTGTACCTTAGAAAAAAGAGACTGGACATCCACAAAATGAACATTCCACACTCCATCATTTCTAGCATTCCAAAGGCACCATGTAAAACAAACACACAAAGCAGCTTTTCTGTTGTCACAAGCATATAATATAGAACGTGTCTAGTCCCAGAAAAAACTAGCATTTAGGCAATCCATTGGTAAAACAAAATTTGTAGAAGCCCAAGCCTCTTTAGCAAACGCACAATCACTAATGACATGAAGTATATTTTCTGTTTCATTATAATAAATTCTCTTCCTAATAACAGTTTTTGTAGGAACCACATCCTTACTACCCCTCCATGCAAAATCACGAACCACCCAAGGAACTTCTAAGTTCCGAATTCTTCTCCAAATATCATCATCAATAAAATTACTTCTCCATTCATCAGTCCTAAGCTCTATAGTTACCTAGTACCCCGATTTGAGCGTATATAACCCATCAGTAGTGAAGCCCCAAATTAGTTGATCGTTAATTAAATTATTCTCCAATGGAATTGTAGTAATTAAAATCCTATCTTCCTTTTTGAACAAATGCTATAATAACTCTAAGCTCCACCTTCTCCTTCCTCTTTCCTCTGTAATTAAATCACTAACTCTAAGATCCCTAAACTCCTCAATAATCGGTGAATGAATCTTCATATCTCTTTTCTTTGGAATGCATTCATCATTCCAAACTCTAATTTCCTTTCCTGACCCTATTCTCCATCGCTTTTCTTTTTTGAAAACACTTCTAGCTCTTAATATACCTCTCCAAACAAAACCAGCATTGCTACTAGTACCCACCTCCAAAAACGATATATTTGTCAAATATTTAGCTTTAAACACCCTAGCCAGAAGAGTATAAGGACAAGAAAATATACACTAACCCTGCTTAGCCAAAAGAGCAAGATTGAATTCATGTAGCAAACGAAATCCCATACCACCAAATTTTTTGGGGATATAAAGTTTCTCCCATGAAATCCATTTTAATCCTTTATCCCTAGAAGAAGTCCACCAAAAAGCATTCATCATCGTCTGAATCTCCTCACATAGGCTTTTAGGTAGTAGAAAAACACTCGTTGCGTAGGTTTGCATTGAGTGAACAACAGATTTTAACAAAATTTCCTTACCAGACCTCGATAACAATTTGGCCTTCCATCCTTTAATTTTATTCCATACCCACTCCCTCAAATATGCAAAGACTTCCTTTTTCTTTCTCCCTACAAAAGAAAGTAAGCTAAGTATTTGTTATCACTCTCCTTTTCTCGAACTTCTAAAATATCCTTTAGCCCTTACCTAATGTTCTCACTCACTCTAGGGCTAAAAGAGATTGATGATTTATCAAAATTTATCACTTGCCTAGAAGCATTAGAGTAGGATACAAGAACATCCTTAAGCTTCTGAGCCTCTGACCCCTTAGCATTACAGAACATCAAGCTATCATCAGTGAAAAGTAAACATGAAATACTAGGAGCGCCTACAACAACTTTAATGCCATTCAAATCGCCTATTCGTTCACTTCTTCTTAGCAGACTAGTTAACGCGCCCGCACATATAATGAATAAATAAGGAGACAATGGATCCCCTTGTCTCAAGCCCCTATTTGGAACAATCGGACCTACTAAAATAGCATTCACACAAACATTAAAACTAACTGTTGTTACACACCTCATGACTAAATTTATCCAATGCATTGGAAAGTCCATTCTTCTCATAACACCCTCCAAAAAATCCCATTCCACTCGATCATAAGCCTTGCTCATATCGAGCTTTACCGCCATAGTCACATTGTTTTCAGTTTTATTCTTTATCAAGCAATGTGGAGTTTCATAAGCCACAAGTATAAAATCTGTAATTAGTCTCCCAGGAATGAAAGCACTTTGTTGATCAGAAATTAAATGATGCAACAAAGGCTTAAGACATTTAGACATTATTTTATACACCACATTACATATGCTAATCGGTCTTAAATCAATCATACACTTTGGATTTGTGCTTTTTGGGATCAAAGCAATATTAGTGACATTAAATTACTTTGGCATGAAACCATGATTAAGGAAGTTAAAAAACACTCAATTATATCATTATCAACAATATGCCAAAATTTTTGAAAAAAAGGAAGGAGACATAACATCCGGACAAGGCGCCTTATTTGGGTGCATTTGAAAAAGAACAGCTTAAAGCTCTTCACCCGTAAAATCTCGTAAGAGAATCTCAATATCTTGCTCCTCAATAGTGGTCTCAATGGCATCTAAGAAATCAACCATAATTCTATTGCCTAATGACTTGAAAATATTTTTAAAGTAATCCATCACAATTTGCTCCATTTCGTGTGAATCCTCTTGCATAATTCCATTGGAGTCACGTAACTCGATTAATTAGTTCTTCCTTCTTCACATACTAGCCTTTTGATGAAAATATCGGGTGTTTTGATCATTATCCCTAACTACTATATCCATCGAGCTTCTTCTCTAAAACATGCTTTCCTCTTGAAGAAGCTTACTGACAAGACCACATTAATCTCGATACTCATTAAGATCACGTTGTTCCTTCGGGATATTGCGTAATTTCTCTAGTTTAAGTTGCTCCTCGTCCAATCACTCCATCTAAAACCTCTCCTTTCCAACCATCAGCAACAACTATCTCACAATCATCTTCACGTACCCAAAAATCCTCAATTTTAAATCTTCTATTTGTTCAACGACCCTCCTTTATCATTATGCCATCAAACTGCAGAAGAATTGGTAGGTGATCAAATGTTGAGGAAACAATATTACGAACCAAGGCTTTTGGGGAGATATTAAGCCAAGCAGGATTTGCAAAAGCTCGATCAAGCCTTGCTTCAATTACAACTACACCATTACAGATGCCATTCCATTTTCGAACCAATAAATTTGATATCCACTAAGCCATAGTAATCAACAACTTCTCGAAACCCTCTCAGCATCCAATTCTCTCTTTCATTAGGGCCACTAAGCTCATATAATGTCCCGAAAGTCCCCTACTACCACCCACGACAACGAGCATGCATTAGAAATCACCTTTAAAAGTTCCCACAAATCCCTACGTCTCGCCCTTTCAGGGAGACCATAGAATCCCGTCGGTCTCCAAGCTGCTTTTCCTTCTGTAGAAATCACCAAATCAATATGATTTTGAAAGTAAGAACCAACACTCCCATTTACTTCCTCTTTCCATAATATAGCTAAACCGTCAAATCTTCCATTAAGCTCAACCACAAAGCTCTTTGCAAAACCCAGTGAATTTCTTAACCTTTCTATAAAACCTCTTTAACTGATTGTTTTCATTAAAAAAATAATGTCGGGGTTTATTTTTCTTCACCATCCCAGTGAGAGTTTGAACTGTAGAGGAATTCCCCAACCTGCTGCAGTTCTAAGCCAAGCAATTCATTGCTGCCGACAAGTACCTTCCTCGTGATTCGTTAGTGTGGATGAAAAAGAAGCAGTAAAAATTGGCTCTCCTTGGACATTACTTTCCACCATACTTACATCTCCTTCCGTCACAGTTACTTGGTTTTTCAACATGTGCTCATTATCCTTCTTTCCATATTGCTTAGCCGAAGTATTAGCCACCTGATTTGGTTGTCGCTTTTTACCAAACATATCCTGGTTAGAATGACTATTATCTTGCTGAGAAATTTCCTTCATTGTGACCTTGGTCTTCGTAGCATTCTCAGAAAAATCTTCGCCTTTTTAACAGTCCGCTTGCCCTCTTTTCAACTCTTGTTTTTGTTGAACGTCCTGAATGGATTTCACTAACCATCTTTCACCCACAGCATTAGTAGTTGTTTGACTTCCTATCTGTGCTCTTAATAATTCTCTTGGATATTTCCTTAGAGCATATAATAATGCTGGAAATGAGAATACCTTGTCACATTCATCCTCAACATGACCTAAATAGCCTCAAACATAACAATAATTTGGAAGTTTCCCGTATTTAAACTTAACCCAAACCTTATCATTCTTACACGGTAGCCATGTCCGTCTTAATAATGGCTTATCAAGATTGATTCCCACTCTAAGCCTAATGTACTCACCATAGTCTTTCTCATCAGCTTTAACAAACTCCTTAAAAGAGTCCCAATCTTTTGTTTATGAGTTGTACTACACATATTGAAAGGAATATCATGAACCTGAACCCATATATACGCCACATCAAGATGTAATTGTGACTTTTGTTCTCCCCACGTTAGTTCCTTCATAGAAAATAAATGTTTATTGAAGGTCTACGGGGCGCCTTCTATTACTTTCTTATAATCAAACCCATGAAAGAATTGAACCCTAAACATATTATCAACAATCTCCTCAAACATAACTCCTTTTTGAGGTCGCCATAATCCAACAAGAGTGTTTTTCATATGACGGACACTATATGATCTATTTGTAAATAATTTCCCTACTAAACACCACCTATCTTGATTTTCATTGTCATCATTTTCTTCCTCTATATCATCGAATAAAATCCCACATTCTCAACTTCTGTTAAACTTAATTTCTTCCACATTTCTTCCATCTCTATATCATTACTAGCATTATTATACGAGGATGAAGATGCCATTGCAACCTAGAGACCATAAAAACATGCACCTCATAGAGAGCAAGACAAAAAGAACCACTCACAAGCCACAAGTTAAAAGGTTAGAGTGCTCTAAAAAGCCCCAATCAGCCTGTAGCCGGGAGGAAAAACACAATAAATTATACAGTATATTATCTTGTAGAAATTGTTATAGATGGGGAACGACAACAAGAGGGGGGGGGGGGGGGGGGGGGGGGGGGAATTGTTGTTTTATAAGTTTAAGCGTTTTTGTCCTATTTTTGTGGAATTAGATTGAAGGATTAAAAACTTAAACTTAATGCGAAAAAGTAAAAGAGACAACACAATTTTACGTGGAAACCTTCTGGGGCCTAAATAGAAGGAAAAACCACGACTCTTCGGGATTTCAAAATTCTCCAATATGTTTTAGGCAATTCGTTACAATTACATAAAACAAATACAACTTGCTTCACTCGAAGCTTCTCTTACTAGGCCAACATCTCTTTCTCTTGCTTCACTCGAAGCTTCTCTGATTCTCTAGCTTTACTCAAAGCTTTTCTCTTCTCTAGCTTCACTCGAAGCTTTCTAATTCTCTATAGGTTCACTCGAAGCTTTTTAATTCTCCCCTAGACTTACCCAAGTCTAGTTACAACAATTCTCTCAAAAACCCTTTA
>NC_080048.1:15574376-15591876 GCF_026212465.1 Amaranthus tricolor
AAGCTTCTAGTGAAGCTAGAGAAGAGAGTAGCTTTGAGTAAAGCTAAGAGAAAGCTTCAAGTGAAGCGTGAGAAAGAGAAGGAGAAAGAGAAGTGGCCTAGAGAATAGAGAAGCTTCGAGTGAAGCACCTAGAGAATAGAGAAGCTTCGAGTGAAACACCTAGAGAATAGAGAAGCTTCGAGTGAAGCAAATTGTTTTATGTAATTGTAACAAATTGCATTAAACATATTGGAGAATTTTGAAATCCCGGGGGTCGTGGTTTTTCCTTCTTATTAAGCCAAAAAGGTTTTGACCTAAAATCGTTGTCTCCTTTTATCTTTTTCGTTTCAAGTTTAAGTTTTATTTTCTTGTTAAATTCCACAAAAGCAAGGCTAAAATTCTTAAAGTTGTAATTAAAAAATTCACCCTCCCTCTTGTTGCGTTCGTCCATATCTTCATATTTCAACAATGGGTATCAGAACCTTATTCCTCATTTGATTAGGAAACCCTGAGAGCAGTATCCTGTTCTCGAAGAGATGTTGAAGATAATTGAACGTATGGAATAAGGGTACTCTACACAAAGGCCACCCATGTTTGATGGGAAATTCTACACTTATTGGAAGAATAGGATGGAAATCTTCATTAAGGCCGAGAATTATCAAGTTTGGAAAGTTATTGAAATTGGAGACTTTGAGGTGACGACCATCAACTCCAACAACGAAACTATTCCTAAACCAATCACTGAATATGAGAAAGAAGATTTTCAGAAGATGGAGATGAATGCTCTTGCCATCAAATTACTTCACTATGGTCTTGGACCAAATAAGCATTATCGCATTATGGGTTGCAAAACAACCAAGCAGATTTGGGACCTGCTGAAAGTTACCCATGAAGGAACAAGTGAAGTAAAACGCTCCAAGATAGATTTGTTGATATCCAAATACGAAAGGTTTGTCATGGAACCTAGGGAAAACATCCAAGAGATGTTCACCAGGTTCTGAAATATCACAAATGAACTTGTCTCTCTTGGAAATATTGCTCCCGTTGATGAACAGGTCAGGAAAATCCTTAGGAGTCTTCCTCAAGATGAACGTTGGAGAGCCAAAGTCACAGCCATCCAGGAGTCTAAAGACTTCACCAAATTTAATCTGGAAGAGCTGGCTAGTTCCCTTATGACTCACGAACTGCATTTGGGAACAACTGACAGTTCCAGAAACAAAGGCTTGGCTCTGGCAGAAAATGATCATGAAGAATCTGAAACTCATGAAGAGGAGGCTGCCTTGTTGGTTCGTAAATTCAAGAAGCTTTTCAGAAACAGCAGATTTGCCAATCAAAAGAACAACAAAGAAAGAGGATCTGCAAATTCAATGACCAACTACGAATGCCATAAATGTGGTAGTGATAATCATTTCATCAATCATCAAGGATTGCCCACAATGGAAAAATGAAAAGGGCAAGGGAAAGGCAAGGGAAGTAGGAAGACAACCAATGGAAGGATACTTCAAAACAGACTTTCGTAAAGCCATGATTGCAGCATGGGGTGATACCAAGAGTGAAGCTGAGACAGAAGTCACTGTGGAGGAAGAGACTGAAAATCTATGTCTCATGGCCACTCATCACA
Organism: Amaranthus tricolor; assembly: GCF_026212465.1. Classification (NCBI taxonomy): domain Eukaryota; kingdom Viridiplantae; phylum Streptophyta; class Magnoliopsida; order Caryophyllales; family Amaranthaceae; genus Amaranthus; species Amaranthus tricolor. The sequence goes on from NC_080048.1 coordinate 15,575,977, forward strand.
ACAAGGTCAAAGAGTCTAAGGAAAATGAGGTAATGTCTTCTAGTTCATTTCCTAAACACCTATTTAAATTCCATAAATGCAAATTAATTAAGTTGCTCATGGAAACACAAGAAAAATTTGATGAAAAGAATGTCAAATGTCTCCAAATTGAAAAAGACCTTAATTCTTGTAAAGACCATGTTTTCTACCTAAACACCTTTAGGTCCAATGTGCAAAATAGATTTTTTTGATTTGTTAGATCAAAACATTGTTTTAAAAGAAACATTGGAAAAAGTAAAACAAGAATATATTATTCTTAATGTCGAATTAAATCAATATAAGTCGCTAGGCTTAAACAAGGATTTAAATGATGTGTTCATGAATGTTTAGTACTGATTTTCAAAAGTTAAAATTAAATTTAGAATCCAGTAAAATAAAAAATGAGAAATTGAAATACGAATTAAATTTAAGAGAAAAAGGTAAAATCAATGAAATTCCTAAATGATTCTAGATCCTAAAACAAAGAGTACAGAAGGCCTACGCTATATTAAGAATAATAGAAAGAAAAAGGTCTATGTCGATCTCCCTAGTAGTAAAGTCTGTTCCTTTTGTGGAAAATCTGGACACCTGAAATTTCAATGTGCAAAAAGGGAACAGAATAATAAACCAAATAAAATCTATGTCGAACGCATGTGGATTAAGAAATATGATTCATGTGTAATTGACAGGGAACCCAAGGATGACTGGGTTCCTGATCTTAACAATTGATTTGCTTTGCAGGTTTATTGAGGGGGAACAACTCATGGTATCTCGACAGTGGGTGTTCCAGGCACATGACAGGTGATAAATCAAAATTTCTCTCACTAGGAAACCTATGATGGAGGAACAGTGACCTTCGGTGACAACATGAAAGGTGAAATAATAGCCAAAGGAAGAGTAGGAAGGTCAAGTTCCCATACAATTGACAATGTATTTTTAAGTCGAGAATTTAAAACATAAATTGCTAAGTATCTCTCAATTTTGTGTTAAAGGTAACTCTGTAAACTTTAATTCTGAAAGATGCATTATTTTTAGGAGTGACATAGGAGATATTGTTTTGGAAGGAATTCGAAAAGGGAACACCTATGTTGTGGACCTGAACACGGTTCCCAAATCGAGTCTGACTTGTCTTAGTGTCATAAAGGAAGATCCTCTTCTTTGGCACAAACGTTTAGGTCATGCTAGCTTTTCTTTGATTAATATGTTAAGAGCAAAAGACCTAGTAAGAAGATCACCATCCATAAAATTCATTAAGGATGAAATTTGTTATCCTTGTGGCAAAGGAAAACAAGTGAGATCATCCTTTAAAATTGCATGTTATATTTTAAATCGAGTACTGATAAAACCTATCACTTCTAAGACACCCTATGAATTGTTTAAAGGTGTAAAACCAAATATTTCCTATTTTCGTGTATTTGGATGTAAATGCTTTGTTCATGTGAATGGAAAACGAAACATAGGAAAGATTGATGAAAGAAGTGATGAAGCAATATCTCTTAGCTATTCATCTCACAGTAAAGCTTATAGAGTTTACAACAAGAGAACAATGTGCGTAGAAGAATCCGTTCACATTATTTTTGATGAAACTAACTTTATGACAAGTGAATAGGATTCAAATTATATTAAAATAGGTCTTGCTAATCTGGAAGATGATGAAGATGCAACGAGACAGCAAGATCAAAGAACAGAAGGAGAACAACTGATTCAACAAGAAGCAGAAGTGTCTGACCAAAATCAGGAACAACCTGTAAATCATGAACAACAGACTGTTCCCAATCCAGCTGTTCCCACAAATGAGCAAATTCATTCAGTAAAAGCTGAGCAGAACAACAATCAAGACAATAATCCTGAGCCCTCCACAGTTCCCACAAGAGAATTCGTGCCTAAACCTTAGAGATATCAAAAAGAATTCTAAGATATTTAAAGGGAATAGAAGACATGTCCCTATTTTATCCTAAAAGTGATTCTATGATTTGAGAGGTTATGGTGATGCAGATTACGCATGAGATCTTGAAAATCGAAAAAGCACTTCAAGTATGGTACAATTTCTTGGCTCATGTTTAGTTTCGTGGTGTTCCAAGATACAGAACACCGTTGCACTATCTACCGCTGAAGCAGAATATGTGGCAGCAGCAGCTTGCTGTTCCCAAATGCTTTGGATAAAACAACAGCTAAGAGATTTTGGTATTAAATTTGAAAGTGTTCCTATTTATTGTGATAATACCAGTGCCATATGCATATCCAAACATCCAGTGCATCATTCTAGGGTTAAATATATACATATAAGACATCACTTTCTTAAAGATAATGTTAAAAATAAGGAACATAATAGTTAAGCATGTCAATACTAACGAGCAAATTGCAGATATAATGACTAAACCACTTCCAAGGAAAAAATATAAAAAAATGAGATTGGAACTTGGTATGATCAAGCTCTACTAAAGTTAATGGCAAGCATTCCCCATAAAGCAACATAAAACTGGAAGGGCTTAATCATCCACAAAACCTGATTGAGAAATCAATTATTGAAGGTTACAGGTATGCAGTTTATAAAGTACTTACTATGGATGTCTTCTTGATTGCATATTTTAAATTGATCAGACCTAAGCAGCATGTGTCTGTTCTATGTTTTTGTCCTCAAAAAAAAAAGGGGGACTATTTTATTTCTTGTTTCCGATTTTTATAATTTTATTCCAGCAATTTCATCGATAGATGATAAACGCAAATCATTTGAATAGTGGGAGTTGGATCATCATCTTGTTTCAAAACCTTCAACTCTTCATTAACCACTTAGTTCACATGTAACAAATAATTTAGTGAAAAGTTAGGACTATTAAATAACCGTCCCTTCACTCCCATATATTAACCCCCTCCTCACGTCAACTCTAATCATCACATTACCCTCATCAAATCGACATTCTCTCATTCTCTCTCAAAGCGTCTTCTCTGTACCCATTCAAAATCACCATGAAATCCCCAAAATCCTTAAACACCGGCAAGAAGATAAATAAGAAAACACTTCAATCCGGAAAACCTACACAATCGAAGCCCCTCAATATAGTTCATTCTTCACCTTTGATTGATGCTCCGCCATCTTCTTCAACAGAACCAAAATCTGATACACCAACTGCTTCCACCATACATGCAGGAACCAAATGACAACTCACTACTCCTACCGGTGGTTAATCATCCAGACCTACCAAGACAACAAAACAAGCAAATCCTAATAGTGCCGAGGAAATTTCTAAAGAAATGTCATTAGGGTTTGGCTTAGACAAGTACTGGTATGATTCTACACCCTCTCCACAACTTCATGCTATCTTGCAAAATCAAAATTGGGAAACTCTAATGTCTGACTTTTGTTGCAACCCAATTTATCCAAACTTGATGCGTGAATTTATTTCAAACTTTACAATTGATAGTGGGGTGTGTTCAAGCATAGTCAAGGAGATAAAAATTGAGTTTAGTAGTTTAATGTTAGGGGAATGGTTTGGTGTTCCCACAAGTGGCTTCGATACATATTATGTTGGTTCTAAATTTTTTTTTTGGGCATAAATGAAAAGTCTGTCTTAAAATTTTTAGGAATTCATGAGAAGAAGGGTAGGTTTAGCCATAACAGTTTGTCGCCATTACACAAATTTCTCTACAACATAGCCCGTAGATTTATTTTGCCACGTAATTCAAAGCGTAGCGAAGTAAAACTTCGTGATGCTACGTTAATTTATTGTATGGCCAATCACATAAAAATCAACTTTCCTTCTTTGATGATTTCACACTTATCAGACAGCATAGAGAAGAGAAGTATGGTAGGATATGGTGGGCTTTTAACGTGGATTTTTAAGAAATTTGGTGTACCTCTAGATGGCTTACAGTTCCCAATGGGTCCCAACAATAAAATAGGTGCAAAATGTCTTCACAATTTGCATCTAAGATTAAATGATGAAGGGATACTGGAAAACGCCATTGAGGAGGTTGTGGATATAGAGACTGAGGATGAGAAGAATGAGGAAGGAAGGGAAGAACACGTAGAAGTGGATAAGGAGAATAAGGAGCAGGAGCCTGTTCCCTCTGCCACAACTGAGAAGGCAGAAACTTGTTTCCAAAAGGAACAGGGGGAAGCTATAAGTAAGGGGGAAGCTGAGGAAAAAGGAGAGGATGTGGAGGATAAAAATGATAATGTTCTTCTTGACTCTAGTGATGAGGAGGTTGGAATGCCAGTAAAGAAGCAGCCAGTTCTAACACCAAGAAAAGTAGGAGGCTAGCTTCAAAACGTTCGGTTGTTATGGATGATGACATCACCTCTCACAACATCCTTGAGCCTACAACTGATGCACCTCTCTCACCAAAGCCAGCCACACCACCATCACATCAGATTCCATCACCTACACCATCTACGCCACCACCATTTACCACACATACTTCACCAGGTATAAGCTTTGCTAACTCTTCTTTTGTTCCTACAGCTCCTCTCGATTCTGTTCTCTCTAAGCTCAATAAACTCCAGTCTCAATTCTTTGCTTTTCAAGATGAAACTCGTGTCTCACTTGCCTCAATCACTGATCAGCTCATCCAGATAGAGAACCGTCTTAGTGCCAAGCTGGACACTATTGAAGTATAGATTGAGTTTATAGATGAAGAAGAGACTGCTCCCTGATCCCTCTTCCTACTAAATTTATGTTTTGTTGGCCTTACCATCTGTCTGTCTATTTATTAAACAATATTTTATTTTATATACCAGCTGGGGTAGAAATTGTATTTTTTTGACAAGCTGCTACAATTACTTTATCTAGCAAGGTCTGAGATGCTTAATACTTTGCATATCTTGATTGCATTACCTGGTATTTGCTTTTCTTTACTGCTTCCTATTTACCTCTATAGCTATATCTATATGGTTAGCGCTGTGGTTTGATTGTGCCATTTATTTTTGATTGATGTCAAAAGGGGGAAGAGTTATGCACAAACTTAAGAGGTATATATTTTTGAATACCACAGTTTCAATTGATTATGTATGGAAGGATACAATACTGACATAACGCTCTGATCTGATATTGATGTGAATGCTGATACTGATATGATCTGATAATTTTATATGCTCTGACTATGAGACTATGAGATAATTCCTATTTTATATTCATACATGTTGCTCTGATTGCTAAGATGTTCTGATTGAATGTTTCTGATTATATTGTATGTTCAATTTTTGGAATTGGAATTGCTCTGATAATACAAGAATGATTTGATAAATTTTTTTTTGTTCTGATCTAAGCTATATGTTCTGATTATATTGAGTGTTAATCTGATCATGATAATGCTAATTTATGATTGAGTTTATATATGTTGTGATTAAGAGCTCGGATAATTCACAATGATTGCATTTTAAATACTTAGTGGTTTATGTTAACTATTTTTGGAAATTATTTAAAAACATAAGTATTTGATATTATGTTTTTATATATATTATATAGAGTAAACTGTTTTACTATGGAAACTTGGTAAATTATATTGTAACGAGTTGATTTACTAAAGTTCTTTAGAGTTGTTTTGATCTCTAACATGCTCTAAGAATTTTGTTTTACTTTATTTTACTTAAGTTTGTTTATAAACTTTGTCATCATCAAAAAGGGAGAATTTGTTGGCCTCTTAGGTTTTGATGATGACTTCACTTTAAATAAACAAATATGTTTTAGAGATTATTTTGTAGGTAAATATCCGATTTTGTTAAAATCGTTGACGAAGCCTATGACTTGGTCCATGGAAGATGTACATGTCAAAATATCCAAGAAGTTAGATAAAGAAAATTGCTTAGGAAATCAAATGGAGACAGGAGGTCTACTGTTCCCAAAGCTGATAATCTGACAAAAATTGTTGAAGGAGACAGTACAGTGGTAACACCCCGATATTTTTCCGATATATTAAATGATTTGCTAGTAATATTATTATTTTTATTATTATTATTCTTTTTAGAAAAATATATTTCTTTTTATTATTTATTTTGTTAGTAGGTTAAATCATGAGACTTCAACTTTTAAGGCAATTAAAACCATTTTAAGTCCAAACCTTTTTCCTAATCTATCTTTAATTCAAAAAAAAAATAAAAAAAAAATTAAAAAAAAAGGGATGTAAAGAGTTGGCCGGCCATATGGGGTAAGTTGAAAGATTTGTAACCTCTTGAAGAATATTGAAAGATTAAGAATTATTGCCTTGCATAATTATTTCCTTAATTTCCTTAATTTCTTTATTTCCTTAATCTCCTAATTCCTTACATCTTTTCATTTCAAACCATTTGCAAGTAAGAAAAACACTCCCAAAACCCTCAAATTCCCACGCCTAATCCTCCAATGATTCATCAATTTTGGTGTTTTGTTCTTGAGCAATTGTGAGCAATTCTTAATCTAGTTTTTTTATTTTTAAGTTTTAATTTAAATTTCTATGATTTTTATGTGTGTTATTTTATAGTTTATGATTTGTTCATGATTTAAAATTCATGTGTGGAAGTATGATGTTTTTCTATTTAAATTAATGTATGGTTTTTAGGGTTTTGGATATGTTTACATGTGTGTGAAGAATTGTTTGATGAATGATTGAAAAATATATATATATATATATATATATATATATATATATACATAAAATAAATGGTTGCTCATATAAAAAAAATGTATGTGGTGATGGAAATTTATTTTTATTTTTTTTTATTGATTAATAGAAGAAATTTATAATGTTGGTAGAGAAATATACATGTATATATGTGATGTGTTTGTGTGTGTACATTTGTGTAAAAAGAATTATTTTTGAGAAAAAAAATATATATATATAATTAATTAAAATTTATATTGTATGTGATCATGAAAATTATGTAAATTTTATTGTTTAGATTTAATAGGAAATAAAGCATTGAAATTTATATTTTTGTGATAAAAAAATGAAATTCCGTAGGTTTTGAAAATGGTGAAAAAAATGTGTTTTTGGAACATTTTTTGGCTTTGAAATTAAGTTAAAAATACTTATACTATGTTATAAATTATGAAAATTGGTACTCGGGGGTTTTGACGCCTTCCGGACGCAACGGTGAAGTCGGATTTTTAATTTGACAGTTTTAAGTTGAGTTTCTGGACAGATTGTATAGGCTGTCCTGTTTTGTGTATTTACCATGTTATAGTATTTGATGGATGTTCATGTTGTGTGTAGTATTCTAGGTATGGATGTGATTGTATATGTGTGTTATAGATGATTTGAGGAAAATGTGTATGTGTGCTTATTTCCCGAATACGATTGAACCTTGTAGGAAGTCGATTCGTGATCGGGAATTGATTAAGACGCTTGTGAGTTGGTTATCTTGCTTAAGGTATGTACACGCAGCGTGGTTCGCACTAGTCCGATGTATCATATAATAATGATATACAAAAATAAAGCAGGGATATATAGTACGAATAATGTTATCTTTCAAATCAGTAATTTTTATACATTGTTTTGATAAGCAGAGGTAGTATGACCTCACTAACTTTAAAGTGGACGTAGTATGACGTCAATTGGTGGAAAAGAATTACTCGCGGTTTATGAGGGCATTATGAGCCACCGCGGGGGTATGCATACTTAACCATAGGCACCGAAGTAAGGCGAGTGTCTATGGTAGAGACTTGCTTAGGGTTAGCTCCCCCTAATGTATTGTCTCACTTATGGAGTTTGGAGTGTACCGGCAGTATGGCTAGATAGTACAGCAGTATGGCTGACTAACCTTTACATGAAAATAATTATTTTTAATAAGCATGATCGAAGCATAAGGTTCTGTGAATTGTCAGCTAATAAATTAAAACTTTCTCTTATATTATTATTTATTTGGTATGCGACGTTTGCTGACGTGTACTTTTGGTCTTAACGACCCTGCGATGATGTTGTTTCCTATCTGGGCAATGACTAGCAGTAAGTTAAGTTGCAGGTCTGGGGAGTGAGGATTGACACTCGAAGAAATAAATCTAGAAAATATAGAAGTTTTATAAGAAATAAATCATTAGAATTTCTAGTTAAGTTAGAAGAACATTTGGTTTTTATGAGGCAATTTTCGTTCTCAAGTTGTAATAAGTAGATTTAACTTTTCGTTATTATCCGCTGCTAAGAATTTCTTATTATCTAGTAGTTCTTAATAACGCTAATAGAACTCGATCCGCACGTTTTCTTTAACTTCAAAACCGTTTTAAACTGTTTCTAACATCCCGGTTTGACTCGGATTATAGTTGCCTCGTTTTTAAAAGGTCATCTTCTCTTTTCGTATGACCCGAGTTATTCCGAGATGTTACAACTGGTATCAGAGCGGGAGTTTTATTTAGTGTTATTTATCTGTACTGATAGACTAACGTAGAAAAAAAAAATTGACGAGAGTAAAAGGGGTAGACATTAAGGGGATATGATGTGTTGTGCTTGGTGTCTTTAAGCATGATGTCATGGATAACTTTGATGTGTGCATGATCGGATTTATGTGTTTATATCTCTGATGCTTTGAATTATCTATCTTTGTCTTATCTCAAGAAATTAATTGTCTTGTTTTCTTTCTTTGTGAGTCAGGAAGTTCGATTATTACTTTCTTTCATGGATAAAGGAAAAAGACCGGCCGAAGAGGGAATTAATACCCGGGGAACCCTGGAGAGCTTTAGTTAATGCCCCAGCCTGGGCAGAAGTAGAGGCTCTGGGAATTTGGGATAGAAAAGAGGGGGAAAGTGATTTGGATTACACCCGACGAATGGAAATGATCTACAAAAAATCCAAAATAGTGTATGAAAGAATAATGGAAGAGGAGATGATTGCACTGAAAGAGAGGAGTGACCAGTTTCACCTAGAGATTGACAGAAGGGTAAGAGCAGTGCAAACTGAGGGTCGGGACGGAGTTGACGTTCCAGAACCTAGTGGGGCAAGGAGAGATAATAATGAGGAGGATGTTCCCGTAGTAAACCCAAACTCAGTGCCATTTATAATCTTCGATGAGTTGGATTTCGAGAGGGATCCCGAGGAGGATCCAGAAGAGGACCCGGAGGAGGACCCCGATGAGGACCCAGAAGAGGAATTTGAGGAGGATTTCGAAGAAAATTCTGATGAGGAGCAGGGAGAATTCATGGAGGAGGATTCTTTAGGAGTGGTAGAAAAGCCTGATGAGGATAACTTAGGGGATGGATATAATGCTGATGAGGAGGGGGAACTAGCTGATAGAGATGGAATGTTGAGTGATAATGATAGCGGGGTAATTATTCTAGGGGGTTGGCCGGTGAGGCGAGAGGATCTCATGAGTGAGGAAGAGAGTGAAATCATGATGTGGGAGGAGGAACCACCTGAGCCAATAATTGTAGAGCTTTCTGATTCCGTAGCGCGACTTACTATGAGTGATTCCTTATCTGTAGGAACCCCTTCTGATTCCGATAGCGCGTCTAGCGATGACTCTGATGATGCTGATTTTGACCCTGATCAATACATGGAGGATCGGGATCGTATGGATGCGTCGCCTTTATTTGCCTGATTGTTTTTATTTTATTTGATTATGCATGTGTACGAGTTCGTATGTCTAGTCCCTTAGTAGAATAATTGTGAACAATTTTGTTGGTTAAATGATTTGGTTGTTTATCTCGGACTTTTGTAGTATTTGAACAATGATTATGTGGGAATCTAGACCCAATTATTTCTTTTAGATTGGAATTATATAGTATTATTGTTTTGAATTTGAATTTTGTTTTTAAAAGTGTAAACATTAGTAAGTAGAATCGATTCAGTATTGTATTTATGGAAAAATGAATAGATTTGATTATAGACTCATTGTTCAACCCTTTTTCCTTTAGGGCTACTACCTTGTTTATTTTAGAACTATAACAGAATGAGTTTTTCTCCTTAACCACAAACGCTGTAGTAATGTATTTACATACCTTGTTTAACCTAATGCAGTATACCTGCCATCATGCCACCCTTTTTGAAAAGGTCCGTGCCAAGAGGAAACTCTGATCGCGTGCTTCGAAACCTAGTTAAGGCCCTAGCTGGTGCAAGGAATCCTAGACCGAAATCCTTGGAGGAAAAGGCTTCATCAATTTGTAAGAGAATAGCCCAGAGTAAACCCTCGACTTATAGTGGAAAAGGTGAACCTTCTATGTTGGAAAACTGGCTGAGAGAATTTGACAAGCTTTTTAGCGTGGTGAGATGTCCTGCTGAGCTCATGGTTGACCAAGCCGCGTTTTTCCTAGTGGAAGACGCTGACTATTGGTGGACACATAGTAAGATGAGGTTGATATCCGAAAACGACGGTGACTTAAGCTGGGAAGGATTTAAGGGGGCGTTAAGGGACCAATTTTATCCGCCTCATGTTAGGAAGGACAAATCAAATGAGTTTGCTAGGTTCGAAATAGGAAACCTAACGGTAGATGAATATTATCAGAAATTTATGGAATACTTGAAGTTTTGCCCTAACGATGTCCCAACTGAGGGAAAGAAAATACAGCGTTTTGAGTTAGGTCTATCGTATGAGATCCAAAAACACATTGAGACTAATAGATATGATACGTTAGACCAGCTATATAAGAGAGCTGCGCAGATTGGGAATGTTATCAGGAAGGAAAAAGAGAAGTTGGGCCATAGCGGAGAAAAGAGAAAAGAACCCGTGTTTCAGAATGATACGAATGCGAGTAATCAAGTCCAAAATCAATTTAAGAAGCACAAACCGTTTGGAGGCTTTCAGGAGAAAGGTTTCCATTCTGGTCAAAACAGCAAGAATGGGGGAAATTCGAGACTAGAGGCTAGAATGCAGAAGCCTTTGTATGATCGCAATGGGAAGGAAAGAATCTTCAACTATAGGAGATGCCAAAAGAATCACCCAGGAAAGGACTGCCGGGGGGCGTTAGTGGACTGTTCTTACTGTGGTAAGCCAGGCCATAGAATGTACGAGTGTTATACTCGCATAGGACAACAAGAGTTGCAAGGGGGAAATCATAGAGGTTTCCAACAACAAAGACTCAATAACGGACGAAGTAGTAATGAAGCTGGAAGGGGGAATCACAATGGTGGAAGTTTTGGCCGAAACTTGGGAGGTGTCTCAAATCCTAGGTTTCCGGGAAATAACTCCGGTGTTCAGCAACGACCGGGAAATGCTAGAAACGAGAATTTCTTTTCAAGCCAACGTGGTAATCAAGGAGGTGTTACTACTTCGACCCAGAACGACGGCAGGCTTTCGGCAGTTAACTCGAGGGAGGCAGCGCAGGCGTCGGATGTGGTCATAGGTACGTTCTGTATTAATACAAAATCCGTTAAAGTACTTTTTGATTCTGGTGCATCGTGCTCGTTTGTTTCAAAGTCTAGAGTTAAGGATTTAGAATTGGAGAACTCCGAGGAAACATCTTTTTCAGTCTCTACTCCTTCTGGGGAGACTTTTCATTGTGATACGTTGTTCCGTGAAGTGCCGGTTAAGATAGGGAAAGTAAAATTTCCAAGTAATTTATTTTCTCTAGAAATGGATGATTTAAATGTAATACTTGGGATGGATTGGCTAAGTAGATACAAAGCGATAATAGATTGTGAAGGACAGTCAGTGACTTTAAGTGGACCTAGGGGGGAGAAGGTTAAATATAGGAGTTTTCCTAAGGGACCGAGGATAAAAATTGTATCGTCATTGAAGGTCAGGAAGTTAATCAAGCAAGGGCAACCGTGGTTTCTGTGTAGTATAAGTAAAGTAGGGGAGCGGGAGTTGCAGCTTGAGAACATTCCAGTAGTCTGTAATTTTAGAGATGTTTTTCCAGAAGAACTTCCTGGTATGCCGCCAAGAAGGGATGTGGATTTCTCGATTGATTTAATCCCTGGGATAGGGCCAATTTCAAAAGCTCCTTACCGAATGGCCCCAAAGGAGATGGAAGAATTGAAAGTCCACTTGGAGGAGTTGTCAGAGAAGGGTTATATAAGACCTAGTGTGTCGCCTTGGGGAGCCCCAGTGTTGTTTGTAAGGAAAAAGGACGGAACGATGCGTATCTGTATTGATTACAGAGAACTTAATAAGGTCACTGTTAAGAATAAGTACCCGTTACCAAGGATCGATGATCTTTTTGATCAGTTGAAAGGGGCAGGAGTCTTTTCCAAGATTGATCTGCGGTCAGGGTACCATCAGTTACGTATCAAGGAGGAGGATATTAGTAAATCAGCTTTTAGAACCAGATACGGACACTTCGAATTTACCGTGATGCCTTTTGGGTTGACCAACGCACCTGCAGCATTTATGGGGTTAATGAATCGGGTTTTTAACGCGTACCTCGATAAGTGTGTGGTGGTGTTCATTGATGATATTTTGGTATATTCCAAGAGCCAAGAAGAACATCAAGAGCATTTAAGGATAGTCTTGCAGATTCTGCGAGAGAATCAGTTGTATGCTAAGTTTTCGAAGTGTGAATTTTGGTTAGAGCAAGTGGCTTTTCTGGGTCACATTGTTTCTAAGGAAGGAATTTCCGTTGATCCAGCAAAAGTAGCAGCTGTTCGAGATTGGTCTACACCTCGGAATGTTACAGATATCCGGAGTTTCTTGGGATTAGCAGGATACTATCGTCGTTTTGTGAAGGACTTTTCTCGCATCGCTCGTCCACTGACAGCCTTGATGAAGAAGGAAAAGAAGTTCGAATGGACTGAGGAGTGTGAGAAGGCATTTCAGTTATTGAAGGAAAAGTTAACTACAGCCCCTGTGTTGACCTTACCTGATCCATCCTTGGAATACTCTGTCTACAGTGACGCTTCCAAACATGGATTAGGTTGTGTTTTAATGCAAGATAGAAAGGTGGTGGCGTATGCTTCACGTCAACTAAGGACTCATGAGGTGAAATATCCAACACATGACTTGGAGTTAGCTGCTGTGGTTTTCGCATTGAAAATCTGGCGACATTACCTTTATGGTGTCAAATGCAAGGTCTTTACGGATCATAAAAGTTTGCAATTTTTGTTCACTCAATCCGAGTTGAATTTGCGCCAACGACGTTGGTTAGAACTTATCAGTGATTATGATTTAGAGATTTCATATCACGAAGGCCGTGCGAATGTAGTCGCTGATGCTTTGAGTAGGAAATCGAGGCATTCCGTCTCAGCGTAAATAACCTCTGAGGAGTTGTGTAAGGAGTTTAGGAGAATGAACTTGGAGATAATCCAAGAAGGGGAATTGGAAGCCAGGTTGAGTGCCTTGTCTATTCAACCTACCTTTTTCGAAGAGATTATGGCTAAGCAAGTGGAAGACCCAAAGTTCATAAAACTTCAGGAGCAGATTAGTGAAGGGAAAGCTGAAGGTTTTACAATTCATGAGGACGGTAGTCTTCGTTTTAAAGGACGGTGGTGTGTGCCGGATGGGTGTGACTCCTTGAAGGAAAAATTATTGAACGAAGCTCATTATTCTAGATACTCGGTTCATCCTGGTGGGGATAAGATGTATCAAGATTTAAAATGCATGTTTTGGTGGTCTGGTATGAAAAAGAATAATGCTGATTTTGTTTCCAAGTGTTTAACGTGTCAAAAGGTTAAGAGTGAACATCGAAGACCAACTGGGTTACTGCAACCTCTGGAAGTCCCAGTCTGGAAGTGGGATGACATATCTATGGATTTCGTGTTAGGGTTGCCACGAACTAAGGCTGGTAATGATACTCTTTGGGTGATTGTGGATAGGCTTACTAAGTCTGCAAGGTTTATTCCGATGAACTGTAAGTGGGATATGGAACAACTTGCTCGTGCCTATATTAGATACGTTGTTCGATATCACGGAATACCTCGTACTATTGTCTCCGATCGTGATACTCGATACTTGTCACATTTTTGGAAGTCATTACAACAGGCTTTGGGAACCACTCTTCTTCATAGCACGTCTTTTCACCCTATGACAGATGGTCAGACTGAACGTGTCAATCAGATACTAGAAGACATGTTGAGAGCAATAGCCATGGAATGGCAAGGTTCATGGGATGAACATTTGGATTTAGTGGAATTCTCTTATAATAATAGTTATCAGGCAACAATTCAAATGGCTCCGTTTGAAGCACTTTATGGTCGTAAGTGCCGTAGTCCTGTATGTTGGGATGATTTTACTGAATCTGTCACCTTAGGACCTGATATGCTTGTGCAAATGACTGAGAAAGTAAAGTTAATTCGCGATAAAATGAAGGCAGCCCAGGATAGACAAAAATCGTACGCCGATCTCCGACGTCGGCCTGATGAGTACGAAGTGGGCGACAAAGTTCTACTCCGTGTGTCTCCGATGAGAGGTGTGGTTCGTTTTGGTGCTCGTGGGAAGTTAAGCCCGCGTTTCATTGGCCCCTATGATATTGTGGAGCGAATTGGGAAGTTAGCTTACCGGTTAGCGTTACCTAATGCGCTGGGTAAAGTTCATGACGTTTTTCATATCTCCCAGTTAAAACGTTATGTTGCGGCTTCTTCGCATGTCTTAGACCCGGAACCGTTAGAACTTGATGAAAGCCTCACCTATGAAGAGCAACCTGTTCTAATTTTAGATAGAAAGGTTCGCAGTACTCGGCGAAAAGATGTTGCAATGGTTAAGGTTCTATGGTCAAATCATCGGTCACAAGAGGCAACTTGGGAAACAGAAGCTTCAATGCGAGAGAAGTATCGGTATCTTTTTCCTCATGTTAGTAAGTTACGGGGACGTAACTTTTTAAGGGGGGTAGGAAGCGGTAAAATTTTGCGCGTTTTGAGGTTTATTTTGATCTATTTCTTTTGTTGTGTGCTTGTTTTGTCGTTTTTATGTGTTTGATTGTTGTGTGTTTGTGTTTGTACGTTGAGGTTTTGGGGTCAAAACCTTTTTTAAGGGGGGTAGTCTGTAACACCCCGATATTTTTCCGATATATTAAATGATTTGCTAGTGTTATTATTATTTTTATTATTATTATTCTTTTTAGAAAAATATATTTCTTTTTATTATTTATTTTGTTAGTAGGTTAAATCATTAGACTTCAACTTTTAAGGCAATTAAAACCATTTTAAGTCCAAACCTTTTTCCTAATCTATCTTTAATTCAAAAAACAAATTAAAAAAAATTAAAAAAAAGGGATGTGAAGAGTTGGCCGGCCATATGGGGTAAGTTGAAAGATTTGTAACCTCTTGAAGAATATTGAAAGATTAAGAATTATTGCCTTGCATAATTATTTCCTTAATTTCCTTAATTTCTTTATTTCCTTAATCTCCTAATTCCTTACATCTTTTCATTCCAAACCATTTGCAAGTAAGAAAAACACTCCCAAAACCCTCAAATTCCCACGCCTAATCCTCCATTGATTCATCAATTTTGGTGTTTTGTTCTTGAGCAATTGTGAGTAATTCTTAATCTAGTTTTTTATTTTTAAGTTTTAATTTAAATTTCTATGATTTTTATGTGTGTTATTTTATAGTTTATGATTTGTTCATGATTTAAAATTCATGTGTGGAAGTATGATGTTTTTCTATTTAAATTAATGTATGGTTTTTAGGGTTTTGGATATGTTTACATGTGTGTGAAGAATTGTTTGATGAATGATTGAAAAATATATATATATATATATATATATATATATATATATATATATATATATATATATATATATATATATATATATATATATATATATATATATATATATATATATATATATATATATATATATATATATATATATATATATATATATATATATATATATATATATATATATATACATAAAAAAAAATGGTTGCTCATATAAAAAAAATGTATGTGGTGATGGAAATTTATTTTTATTTTTTTTATTGATAAATAGAAGAAATTTATAATGTTGGTAGAGAAATATACATGTATATATGTTATGTGTTTGTGTGTGTACATTTGTGTAAAAAGAATTATTTTTGAGAAAAAAAAATATATATATACAATTA
>NC_080048.1:15599376-15641876 GCF_026212465.1 Amaranthus tricolor
CAGGCATCCTATTAATTTCTCACTTTTCACTTATATTTCAAGTTTCATACCGAAACAGTTGGAATTACAAACGTAAAAGCCGTGTCTCCTCGAATTAAACAAAATAATCTTCTCCGTAGGAATTCCTAACCTAATTGTAAACCCAAAATTATCATAAAAATATTCGGAAAACCCATTTTGACATCCCATTAATTTGATCATCATCTTCAATGTAGGCCTCGAACCCCTAAAAACCTGTTGTTTTTCCCAATCATCCCGGAGCAACATGATACAATCTTCCTATTGAGAATCCTCGCTTACATGGAGTCCACATTTTCTCCTTTGTTGATGTACTTAAAGAGGTATTTAATTGCGCGAGATTGGTTACACCATTCTACATTAATATGTGCATTGTATTTCAAAAGTAATGACAAATTGTGCAACAACGTATCGATTATCCAATTCAATACCATTTTTTTCTATAGTTAATCCACTGTCCACTCTCTTATAACACAGATAACCATCTCTATCAACATATGTTTCTTCATTAAATCTTTTAGGAAAATGTTTTGAACAAATTTCATTATGCATGCAAGGTGATTTTGAATTCGATGATCCATATGGACAATGAATCATTAAATCCGTCCCCAAAGCATACGATGAAGGATTTTCATTTTTGTTAGGAAACTCAGCAGATATGAACTTGTCAATGTTGACTGGATTTGAAATCTTATCTTATCGGTGTAGAAACAATACTATATGTGCATGTGGAAGTCCTCTTTTTTGGAATTCAATGCTATATACCACTGTATAAATAAATAATTAATTAACAAATGCACATCAAAAAGTTAATTTGAACATTAAACAAATGAATATTTTAGATCATTACTTACTTGCAATCTCTTTTTGAACCAATTTTCTTTCTTGAGATCCTTAATCAAACAATCTAACTTCATTTTAAACACCCAAGACAATATATATGGACGGTCTTCAGAACGTAGACCTCTATCTTGGACAAATCGGGTAATCTCTTGCCATTTTGAGTTACAAGTAAATGTAATAAATGCATCTGGATATCCATATGTCTTGCATATACCCATAGCATCATGATAAATCTCAATCATAAACCGCTCACTCCCGGAATACGTATATGGTAAAATAATTCATCTACCAACTATGTTAAAGGGACCATCAGATATTGTAACTGCACCTTGAAGGTTCACATATTTTTCAGCTCTAAGAAGTACTATTACCAGAAGTACTATTACCAGATTTGATGGAATAATTGTCCATCCATCAACCAAGATTTGATGGAATAATTTACCAGAAGTACTATTACCTTCATCCTTTCTGTCCATTATACGATGTGAAAATCACTCCCTCATTGTTAACCTTACTCGTTCCTTTACGGTTGTGGGGATTGATAATCGGTTTCTATAGCACGTCGTTAATACTAAGAACCAAGTTATAAAAACAATATTTATAATCACCCTGATACTACTACAACTAGTGTAATGGTAAGTCGGGGGTCGAACCACAAGGACAAGGGATGCTAGACTAAAGACTTGGTGTGGGAAGGTTATATGCAAGGTTGGTTGGTGGGTGAATTTAACTAATAACAAGAATAAAAAGGAAAACTCAACAATGAAAGACAAGCGGGGAGTAGACTACATCCACCCTAGGATGATCTATTGGAAATAAAGATAAGCTAGGTCATGGGAGTTCGAACGATATTAAGACACTCTTGATATCGAGAGGAAGTTGGTGACCCTATAAGCCACACGAACGACCTATAATCACCCTATGTCTCTCTAGGAGTGGCAGGACAAGATTCGAATCGAATATCTATCAACTACCATCATCAACCTCAACCCTAATCCTAAACATTAAAGATAAGATCAAACCTAGGGTTTCTTTAACCTAAAACCTCTAAAGAAACTACTCTAACATACTAGAGATAAAAGCAATAAACAAGGAAAGCATTAAAGGAATTGAAGAACATGAAAGCATTAATCTAAAATAAGAAAGCATTAAATGAAAGCATTAAAGGAAAGCAATAGAAGAAAGCAATAGAGGAAAGCAATAAAGATATCAAAG
Source organism: Amaranthus tricolor (assembly GCF_026212465.1). Classification (NCBI taxonomy): domain Eukaryota; kingdom Viridiplantae; phylum Streptophyta; class Magnoliopsida; order Caryophyllales; family Amaranthaceae; genus Amaranthus; species Amaranthus tricolor. The sequence goes on from NC_080048.1 coordinate 15,601,453, forward strand.
CATTAAAGAAATAAACTTACATAAATGAAGTGACATGAAAGTAGATGAAAGTATAAATGAAGAACAATAAATCTACACTAGGGCAAAAAAGTGAAGAAAAACAATGAAAGAATGATGTTCTAGAGTGAGGCACAAAGGCACCCATACTAGGCATCCCCCAAGCATGAGGGGTTTTACAAAAATGAGGGGTATTTATAAGCTAAGGAACAAAAGGGGTAAAGGCCCTAAAAGCCCTCGGGAATAAACATGCGAAGAAAACAAGTCGCGCAGAAAAGACCCCAATTCGGCCGAATAGAGGTGTCATACGACCGAATGAGCCTTCATTCAACCGAATGGGGCTTCATTCGCCATTTCCAGTATGTTTCAGCACAATTCCTTGAAGTTCTAATCCCATTCGCCCGAATTGCTTCTTGGTTCGCCCGAATCTGGCTCCATTCGATCGAATGGTAATTGCATTCGGTTGAATCCTTGTTCTCCTTGGCCCAATCGAATTTCTGAAGCCTTAGTTGGCTTCTGGACTTTGCGAGGACCTTGAGTAGGGCTTGGAAAGCATGTCATGGCTCCGATACGCGCCTCTAATCTTCGATCAAAGGGTCTAAGTCTCGTACACAACGTAAAATACCTTGAAATCTCCGAAAGTACCTGAAATTACCACAAATAACCATGGAGACAAGAGCAAGGTAAAATCATGCGTAAGGTGTGTAAAAAGCATTCTAAAACGCGAGACTCAACACTACAATGAGGAGATAAATGTGCTCTAAAAACGAGCACATCAGTGATAAAATTTGTCGTTAGACCACATGCATCTAGCTTAACCCCCTTATGAGATATATCTAATCTGTAACCCATCCTCACCTCGAGGAAATAATAAGGGATACTGACTGCAGCGCCAGATAGCATGGATGAAGCTCACTAATGCGCTTTAATCAACCATCACGACCCTCCACAATTATGTCACGTTCTTCGGCAACAGTTCCTACGTTTTCAACAATTAATGCAACAACTTTAGATGTAGAAGGTACATTATGAGTCCTTCCATCAAGATTTTGCATGCTAATAAGCTTTAATTGGATGTCAGCGCTTTTTGAATGGCGTATGTTGTCACTCGCCATTCTCCATGTCTACGCATACGGATTTTTGGAATCGAATAGATTATTCCGATCTTTAACAATCGAATCATCAAAGTCCTCCTAATTTCCAAAGCTACAATGACAAACAACACACATGAATAAATATTATAATATTCTCACAAACACAAACTAAAAAATTTGTTTTCTAAAGAAGGAAAATTAATAAAGTGATATTTTATATACCTAACAACATTTTTTCTATTTAATATCTCGTTTTCGGTGTCAACGATGTATAACTGTTGAAATTTTGCAGACGATGTTCCTTCTGGTATTAAGCTACCAATTCTATGACATGTCTGCCCTCGAACTCGAAAAACATATGGCCCACGACTCATATTTAGAGTTTTTATCTATTTGTCCACCATAGAGGTAAAGGCAAACATCATTTTATACCCTCTTAAGCGTTCCATAAAATGCTTACTTCGTAGGTCTTGACCGTGTAAAAGAGATGAGAGTAACTCTGGTGGTTCTTGAAACATTAAAAGTACAATCTTTCCATTTCTACAACACAATTGAAAGGTGGGTGCATTATTTTTAAGCCTCTTATCCTTTATTATTTTTAAGTCGTCTTGCTTCTCTCGTTTTTTTATTATTAGTTTTTTGTTTGCTTTTATTTGTGGTTGGTTCTACTTATTTATTTATTTTATATGCATTTAATTTATCTTTCTCGTGTAGCTACGTCTCCTTATCTTTCTCGAGCCAAGGGACTCCTTTGGTCGCGCTCTCCTTTACGGGTATGAGTTGCTGCCATCCTTCCCTCGAAGATCCTGTCCATAGTTTTTTCTACGAGCGGGATACACTGGGTAGGATGATCATGATGATTATGATCCTTTCTTTCAAGACACCAAAATCTGCACCATTCTCATCACACAAAAACATTTAATCTCCAATATCCATATATCCTGTGATAGATAGAGCATAGCATTTATGTCATTAAAAATATACCAAAAAAAAAGTTTGATATTATTTTTAATGAAAGAATTATTATATCTGTTATATCGTGTTCAATCAAATTGTCATTTTGGGCAACTTCAGTCATCTCTACACCATCTATTTTAAAAAAGGATAAACTTCATGTATGAGTAATAAATACAAAAACAAAATTTATTTAAAAAAATAATGAATTGCACCTGAATTTCGAGAAACTACGTCTCTGATGGTAGATGTGTTTTGTCTAGCATTCATCATTCGTCCATTAACTGAATCAAAAGTATCTAAGACGGAATTTTGAAAAGCGATTGGGCTACAATTGTCTACACATTCACTAATCAAACTAAATTGACTTCTTGGAGTGTATTATTGATGGTATACAACTGTATAAACAAAGTTATAACATTATATAACTTTAATTATAAAGAAAATTAAGATAATTTATATAAATAAAACATTCTATAATAAAATACATACCAATTGTGAGGTCACTAAGAGGTAGACCTGGGAAAATTTGATCCGACCCGAAAATGAACCCGGGACCCGACCCGACAAAACCCGAACCCGAACGACCCGAAAGTGACTTAATCCGAAACATGACCGACCCGATAATTACCCGACCGAAAATGACCCGACCGAAAACCGACCCGTTTTGACAGATTTAATATCAATTTTTAGAGTAATTTCAATGTTAGAATTCATTTCAAATAAAATTTTAGTTTTCAAAGTATCTCAACATATTGAGTATATCACTTGAACCCTAAAACTCATCAATAGATCTCAAAAAACACGTATTTAACGTCTTTTTAGCTATCGTAATTATTTTTCTTTAAAAACAGGACGTTATAATCATCTTAATTGAATACATGTATCTTGTTAAATCAGTCAAATGAGTTTTTAATTCTTCTACATTTCAGTAAGCAAATCAATATAATTTATACGAACGTTTGAATGAGCTTTTCAAAAAACGAATGTCGCTACCCTAAATTATAAAACGCGTATCTTATAAGACGAAATAAGTACTTAGTTGTATATCTTTCCAACATGAAAATTGTGAAGATAATTTTAACGTCATTTTTATCTAACGTTACAATTATAATAAACAAAATAACTTTTATAAAGCGCGTATCTTACAAGTCTTTCAAAATAAGTATTAATTCCCCTATTTTTCTTGCACTTAAATGAACCTGACATACCAACTATTTTTTGAAAATCGTACATGTAATTTCTCTAATGATTTTTTTAGACATTTTAATGATTTTTTTTATGTTGAATTAGTCGATTGGATATTCTAATGTTTTATGGTAACCCGTTGGGTCAATCCGAACCTACCCGAAACCCAGAGTGATCCGACCTGAAACTAACCTGATCCGAAACTGACCCGACCCGAAAATGACCCGACCGAAATTGATCCGACCCAAAACCCGACCGACCGACCGTTTTCCCAGGTCTACTAAGAGGTGTCCGCCACATACCACTTCTACAGGGATCAATGTGTAACGATGTATGATCTGATTTCAATTTATAATTAAATATAAGTTTTATGTTGTATAAAATAATACATTCAACAACAAATATAGAAGTATATTTTTAAAAATACCAATTACATCACAATTATACTTAAAACGTTTATTTCTATTATTTTCATCCTGTTAGATCTCGCTGTTTTTGAGTTTTCCGAGTAATTATCAACAATTATACTTGAACTTTCTGATATTACATCACAAAAAATTAGTTACAATTTAATAATTATCTTGAATCATGAAATTTATTTTTGAGTAGAATATAAATAATACTTGTATTTGGACATAATTGCGTTGTATTCTTATTTTTGCAAGGTCTTTCTCTACAAAGTTTAGGTGGATTAAAGTTTTCCATGCTAGATATTATGATGATTATACTTTTTTTCACAATATCAATCATAACATATTAAAAAAATAACTAATAATAAGAATATTTAAAAAGATACTCCTTAAAAAATATATTAAACTTTAATTTAATTATAGAATATCAAGTATTAAAAATAGAGTATGCAAACTGCATCTTGAAATATTCGAACTCAATGATGAAACTTAAGCCCAACAAATGAAAATAAAAAAGAAAATCATATTATTAGATTCTTATTTTAAGCTCGTTTTAATAATAGACGATTTTCAATAAAATTAGTATCTGGTAGAGGTGTTCATTCGATCGGGTTATCGGTCAGGTGTTTCGTACTGTCGGTTAAAATTTAGGTGTTGTATCCACATAGATTTTTATATATTGTATTTTTAAATCGGATTAAATCGAGTTCGGTTATAAATCGGGTGAATATCGGATGATCGTGTCTGTTTTGTACCCGTTTAGCATTTGTAAACACCAACAGCTGTACAGTGTATTTTGAAACAAATAAACATAAATCATTAAAAAGGTAAAATATTACAAAGTTGCAAGATTCATTTTAAGTGATACTACCTCCTATTCAGCTGAATTGTCCCATTTTTTTTGGCACTATTCACTTATCACTCTTAATTTGTATTTTACTCTTAATCTATAAGTTAAAACATAGTCATATGGGATCTTGTTTGATTCGTCTCAATACAACAATACAAGGATTATTAATATCAACTTTTTATAATTTTTAATTAAGCATAATTTGAGATATTAAGAGTTAAAATGTTGCCTCGGCAAGTGTGAAAAGTCAAATGGGACAGTTTAGCTGAATAGGAGGGAGTATTACAAAATGATTAATAAACACAAATCATTGGAACAAAAAAAAAAAAAAAATTCATATTTGTAGACCAATATATTTTTTTAAGGAGTAGGCCCCTAGATTTTAATATAATATTAAGGTCATGGCTAATTCTAAGTATTTCTAATCTAAATCTAAAACCTAAAGATCAGTCTTCTTCCTCTACTACCGCCATTTACACACCATTTTCAGTATTTCTCTCTTCTTCCTCTACCAGTCCACTTGACAGTCGCCATTTCAAGATCTGGTATTCATTTTTCTCTCCATTTCTCAGTAATTAGTTAGTGTTTTATTTTTATTATTAATTACTTTAGACTTTAAGTGTTGCATGTTCATAATATAGTATTATTTTTGTTGATTTTTCCATGTTACTGGTTGGATGTTTCTCGCCATTCACGATAATTTTTCCATGTTCATAATTAAAATAATTCGCGTAGTCCACAAGAATTTGATTTCAAGAAATCTTATTTAATTTTTTTTAATAGTTTTCCATCTTGATTTTTTTAATAAATTTCACTAAGTGATTAATAATATAAAAATAAATTAACTCCGTATTCTTCTAAGTTAACTTTGTCAATCTAGTATTTCACATGTTTTATTTATATTTTCAATTTTTTTTTATAAATCTTAGTTATATTTTTTTTTATGAGTAATATTAATTACTTATAATAATTATTTTTATCAAACATGTTCAAATCAAATAAGACAAAATCATTAAAACGAAGTAATACTCACACATACTCATGCTTCAACGGTTGAAAATATATTCACGTATCTCAAAGTATATTTTCGCACATCTTCCCCAAGAAATAAGAAAACACATCCCACAAGAAATGCATATCACGCCTTTCAACATAGCCATTAACAACTTTTTTCACGAAATAACCCTTGTGATTTAAGGCAAAGATCAGAACTTCACATCACAAAAAATATGTGTCATGCGTATGCAAGGATGTCTTAAAAATCCTTTTTTAATATTTAAAAAAAAAATCTTTTAGTATGTCCATAAAAAGCCTTCACCTTTTCATTCACACTCATATTCCCATCCATCTGAAAAAATAAATTTCTTCTTTACTCCAAACCCCCTTCATTTCTTATTCTCTGGTTTTTCATTAAATCCACCTCTTTCGTGTCGATTTTTCTTCAACATTCAAATTCTTCGATTTTTTCCAATTTATAGATTAAACATTCAACCAATGATCCATTAGTGTCAACCACTTTAAAACTACTAAGCATCTACAATATACCCCAAGTTTGATATTCATTCAAAATATTATAAAGAAATAAATCCATAGAACATCAAAGAAAACGTCAAGTAGTGCTTATACTGTCTATAGAATTTGTTTACATTAAAAACTTTTTATTTTTTCATTCTTTTTTTGGTTCTCAACATAAGTTGTATGTATATTTGCATATTAAACTTTATTGTTCATGTTTTATTGATTTGTTTCAATAGATGAGTTCCAACACCAACGGCCTGTTTGGTTAGTGGGTACTACATGGCGGTAATGGGAATGATTTATAGTGTAAAGTTTATCTCCATTTTCTTAAAATCTTCTTTTTCAAATTCGGTATAGGTTTGGGAATAATTTCGTTATTGGAGTTTTTAGTTGTTACCTCAAAGTCTCCAATTTCGATGACTCTCCAAACTTGATAATTTTCAGCTTTAATGAAGATCACCATCCTATTCTTCCAATATGTGTAGAATTTTCCATCAAACATGGGTGGCCTTTGAGTAGAGTACCTTTCTTCCCTTCGTTCATTCATTATCGACATCTCTAAAAATACTAGGATATTGCTCTCAGGGTTTCCTGATCAAATTAGAAACAGGGCTCTGATACCAATTGTAGACTGTTTTAGAGATGGGAACGACAACCAGAAGGGGGTGAATTGTTGTTTTAATAAGTTTAAGTATTTAAGCCCTGTTTTTGTGGAATTAGATAAAAGAAACAAAACTTAAACTTAGAGCGAAATAATGAAAGCGACAATACAATTTTACGTGGAAACCTTTAAGCCTAAATAGAAGGAAAAACCACGACCCCTCGGGATTTCAAAACTTCACTATGTTTAAGGCAACTCTTTACAATTACATTAAACATCTTACTTCACTCGAAGCATTCTCCACTAGGCCAACTTCTCTCTTCAATTGCTTCACTCAAAGCAACTCTCTTAGCTTTACTCCAAGCTAATTTCTTCTCTAGCTTCACTAGAAGCTATCTAATCCTCCTCTAGACTCACCTGAGTCTAGTTATAATAATTCACTCAAAAACCCTATTACAAGGATAAATTTTCTAAAGATAAAATCAAAGAGTTGCACAAGAAAATATTATAAGCTAATTGGCAATTTTTTAACAAAATATTTCTTGTTGATTTTCCAAAAATAACGTATGAATTACCAAGGCTCATATGAAAAACATTATTTGAGGAACAACCGAATCTCTATTTATAGAGTTAAAGTCCTTAATAAAAAGGAGGTAACTACCCACTAATCCCGTATCCCAAATAATAAGGAGAATAATATGGATCTTAAAGACTAAGGACAAAACACACTGTTATTGCTTTGAATAAGTATACACTTGATTAAATCAAAGCCACGGTTTTCTTAATATTAGCTACCGTTCCCTTTTACTAACAATAGACAAATTAGTTATATTTTCCCTATACTAATAATAGCTTACAATTCCCTTTAACTAAAATTAGCTACGATTCCCTTTTCCAATAATATGTGCTGTTACCTTTAACTAATAATAGGTGTGGTTCCTATTTACTAATATTAGGGACGGTTACCTTTAACTAATAATAACTTAATATCAGCTGCTGTCCCTTCACTATATTTAGCCAATTTGGTTATTCACTAAATATAGATCCGAAATAAAAGCCTAATAAAAAGAGTTTAGAAAATCACACGTTAAGTGGTTATAAAATATTTTGCCAATTAACTTAATAATTTAAATAATGCAACAAATTAATTTTCACTAATACATCAACTAAAAATCAGAAAATATAATAATAATCAGAATTCGAGCAAACGTCTTATCTCCTGACTTCAGTCTGGGAACAGTGCACAATCTCCAATTTCCAGCAGCGTTAGATCATCAAACTTGGGAACAGTGGACCTCCTGTCAACATTTGACATCCTTAGCGATATACCTTTTCTAACTTCTTTGGATTCCTTTGACGAGTACATGTTCATAGATACAGTCATAGGTACTATCAATGATCTTAATCACGACCGGATATTGACCTGCAAACAATCTCAAAAAATACATTTGTTTATATGAAGTATAGTCATCATCAAAACCTAAGAAGTAAAAAAATTCCCCCTTTTTGATAATGACAAACGTTTAAACAAACTTAAATAAAATAGAGTAAAATCAATATTATAGAGCATGCTAGAGATTAAAGCTACTCTACATAACTTAGTAAATTAACTCGTTACAATATAATTTACCAAGCATATATTAAAACAGATTACTCTAACAATTAGAATTATTTAAAATATCCTAAGCATAATCAGAGCATTGGAAGTAGTTTATTGCTTAAGGCTTTAAATAAATCTAAAGTAACATAACATAGCTTACAAAGATCCTTAGACTAAGCATAATCAGAACATTATCATATCACTGAGTATTAGAGTAATGATAATAATGAGCACCAAAGTATAATTAATCCAAGCATAAGTCATGATAACACTAAATACTAAAGTAGATAATCAAAACATGTGTTAATCATTCAAATAAGACTCTGAGTGTCCAAAATAATAGAGCAAGCTTTTCATATTTCAAATAGCAACCATAATAATCAAAATGTCCATAAATTACCCAATATCAATGATCAGAGCTAATTCAAAATGAAGTAGAATAGCTTAATCAAAATAATTAGAGCTTGACTAATTAGTATTTCAGGGTCAGAACATAGCTTTACTAATTAATTAACCATATTCATCAGAGTATACACTAGTGGAAAAAAACGTATTTGCTGCGATTTTTGTATATACGCAACAATAAATCAGAAAAATAATAAGAAAAAAAAAACCAATTAATTGCTGCGGTTTTGAAGTGTGACCGCAGCAAATACTCAGTAGCACAATTAATTGCTGCGGTTACGCTTAGGGCCGCAGCAAATAAGTATTTTTTTAAAAAAAAGTGAAGAAAAAAATTAAAGGCAGGCAGACAAGGCTCGGCGCCTCGTGTAGATCTTCGCGGCCCGCGGAGTGCTTCTGACCCAATATAACTGCTGCGGTTAATGTATCGCCCGCAACAAATAATGCTTCATGAATATATGCGTAATCTTAATTGCTGCGGTTAAGCTAAAGGCCCGCAGCAAATATACTCTGTTGTATACTCTATTTCAGAAAATTAAAATTAAACCCGCCATTTACTTCATTTCACAAACTGCTACGATATTGTGTTGTATACTCTCAAGCAAACCCACCATTTTCACCATTCAACAATTCATTCTTCATCTTCATTTTCTTCTAAAAACCAAAAATTCTTCATCTTCAAAACTCTATTTCAGAAAATTAAAATTAAACCCGCCATTTACTTCATTTCACAAACTTCTACGATATACTGTGTTGTATACTCTCAAGCAAACCCACCATTTTTGCCATTCAACAATTCATTCTTCATCTTCATCTTCTTCTAAAAACCATAAGTTCTTCATATCCAAAACCTGTTTCAAACCCACCATTGAAAAACACTCGAAAAATTGAGCGATTGACTGTGTCTTCAAAGTTGTTCTTCATCTTCTTGGTTCATAAACCCACGAAATTTGGTCTTGTTCATCTTCAAAACCCACGACATTAAGGTATTTTTTCTCCGTTTAATTTGTTAAGCATTTAAGTTTTGCAAGATATTCATTAAAACACTCGAAAATTAGGGCAACTGTTTGTATACTAATTTTGTTTCTCTTTTTTCGTTGTAGATAACATAACTCACGAAATCAAGGTAATTATATTTATTTTACTAATTTGCAAGTTCATTTCTTTATTGTTTAACATGTAATTTAGTAATTTAGTGCTAAAGATATCAAATTATTTGTGAATTTTGCATTATTCAAGTTTATGTTATTAGTTTGTTAAATATTTGTGTAATTTGTTAAAAATGTGGTTTGTTGTTATAGTTATGTCTTTAACTATTAGAATTACAATATGATTTTATTTACAATGTAGTGCTCAATATTGAAGTATGAAGTATAGAATTAGAATATGAAGTATGTAGATTTAGGGTTAAATGGATTTGGTATAAATAAGAGTATATTTTTTTAGGGTTAAATATGTTTGTTAGAAATAAATATATATGTTTAAAAGTTGTGTATTAATTTTGTTTTGAATCAATTATCACACTAATTAGGATGACAAAAGATCGTTCTTGGATGTATGGAAGCATTGAATCGTCGGAATTTATTGATGGCATATTAGAATTTTGTAGTATTGCTGTTGAACATCAAGTTAGGACCGGGGGGGGGGGGGGGGGGGGGGGAGTTGGTTTTTATTGCCCATGTGTCACTTGTGGCAATGTATCAAAGGTAGGTAGTGTTGATATCCTTAGGGAGCACATACTTCGACGTGGGTTTAGGCCTCAATTTCATGTTTGGGTTTGGCATAGTGAGGAGGGAGTTTACAAAGAGAAAAGTGTTGTTGAGGACGTCAATAATGTGGCGGATGTCAATGAGGATGTAGTTGATCATGTTGATGGGTATGAGACATATGAAGAGAATGTCGATGAGGATGTGGATCATGTTGATGAGATGATGGAGGGAGTCGAGAATGAGTTAGGAAAACGTCCTCGTGTTTTTGACTTGTTGACAGAGGCTTCTCAAAAGCCTTTGTACCCGGGATTTACAAAGTTCACCTAACTAACAGCAGTGTTGACATTTTTCAACATTAAGTCAAAGTTCAATTAGAGTGACGCTTGTTTCACAATGTTATTAGAAGCGTTAAGTGAGATGCTTCCTGAGGGAAATGAACTTCCAAAGTCGACATATTATGCCAAAAAGCTCATGTATCCTTTCGGCTTAGAGTACCAGAAGATTCATGCGTGTCTGAACGATTGTGTGTTGTATCGAAATGAAAACGAGAACTTAGAAGAGTGTCCTAGGTGTGGGTTATCGCGCTAGAAGCGTAAAGGGACTCAGGATGCTAAAGGGCCCCCGGCTAAGGTATTGTGGTATCTTCCAATAATACCTAGATTCAAGCGCTTGTTTTCTATAATGAAAGATGCGTTAAATTTGAGGTGGCATGCAGATAGGGTGAAGAAAGGTCACTTGCTCACACATCCATCTGATTCTCCGGAGTGGAAGAGTATTGATAGGTTGCATAAGACTTTGGAAGATGAGGTTCGTAATTTAAGGCTCGGACTGTGTACGGATGGAATGAACCCATTTGGCAATCTTAGTTCTCAACATAGTACTTGGCCGGAACTTTTAGTGATCTATAATTCGCCACCTTGGTTGTGTATGAAGCGTAAGTACATTATGCTTTCGCTTCTTATCTCGGGTCTTAAACAACCTGGCAATGACATAGATGTATATATTGCACCTCTCGTTGAGGATTTGAGAAAGATATGGGATGAAGGCGTTTCAGTGTTTGATGCATATGCTAATGAGGAGTTCACCTTGCGTGCAATGCTTTTATGCACCGTTAATGATTTTCCGGCATATGGAAAATTACGGGGGTATAAGAACAAAGGGAAGAAATCATGCCCAATATGTATCGATGACTTGGAATCTACGTGGATTCCTAAGTGCAAATACGTATTCATGCACCATCGAAAGTTCCTCCCACGAGACCACCAATATCGTAAGAAGAAAAAGTTGTTCAACGGGGAGGTTGAGGACCGTGTAGCTCGTCGACCATTGACCGGTTATGAGGTTTATGAACAGGTTAAGGGATTTGAGACTGTATTTGGTAAAACGGGGCAAGTGCAAGAGGGTGAAGACCGATTATGGAAAAAAGAAGCAATCTTTTGGAAGCTTCCATATTGGAGAGATCTACAAGTTAGGCATTGTCTTGATGTTATGCATATAGAGAAAAATGTATGTGATGCCATACTCGGGACTCTCATGAACATTCCGGGTAAGACAAAGGATGTTAGGGCCATGCGAGATTGGTTTGAATGTAAGGGTCTTCGTCCGGAGTTGTGGGCACATGTTAAGGTTAGTAAGAAAAGAAATAGAGCTGATGAAGTTTGAACAACTCTCTATGGAATGATACTGTGGTAAGCAACTTTACTATTTTTACTCATTTAGTTTCATTTTAAAATTAATTTAATTGACAGTAACAAATATAACTTTTTTTTGTAGAATCTTTTGCACATCGAGAGCGATGAGGACAAGAAGAATGTGTTTCTTTCAGCTGTTGCTGAAAGATTCAGAGATTTCAAATCCAAGCTAGTAAATCGCTGGATTACGAAGAGGCGTGCCCGTACGACCAAAAAGGTCAAAACGAAAAACGAAGGTGGAGAGCAAGCACCTTCAAAGATGCCCTACGAAATATGGGGTCACATATCGAAGAGAGATTGGGAGGCCTTTGTTGCCAAAAGAACAACTCCGATAAAAGTTGTAAGTATTTTATATTATATTATTGTTTTTGATTTGAATTTACTTCTTTTGATTTAGTCATTAAACTAATACATGACATTCGATTCTATTGATTAATTAGGAAAAGCATGGTAAATCTTCTGATTATGCAAGCAAAAAGAAGTTTTACCATCGCTTGGGCCAAAAAACGTACGATGAGGTTCGAAAAGAGTGGGTGGATGCGGGTTTATACCCCAATCAAAGTTCATCCATGCCCTCATCTACGACTACCTCCGTATCCGTGAATACTCCTGCTGGAGATCGGGTGCGTGATTGGTATTGCGGGCTTCATTTCTGAGATGCAATTGGTAAATTTACCTTTATTGATCCGAGAACGAAGAAGGTTGCTGATGTTGTGGTGAGTTTTGAAATTATTAAGTATATTCTTGATTTGATTTGTATTCTTTGGCTTTGATTTACTTATACTAATTGCTATATATGTCACTTTTTATTTGAATAGATGGGCTGGAAGGAAAAAGAAGCTACGGAGGACCCCAAGAGGAAATGTTGACGCATTGCATATGGTCTTAGGGAAAGACCACAGTGAGCGGGTAGTCGGAAAAAGAGGCGTCAGCGTGGGGTTACAGAAGGCATTCGACAAAGAGTGTGTTGCTACTCAATCCCGAATGACGCTGCGGGATGAAGTAGCAACCCTCCAAGGAGAGATTACGAAGGACGTTCTTGCCAATCTGGCCGTCGTGTTGCAGAAGATGGGAGCACCCGTTGTTGACTTAGCAAACCTGATTGTCGAGGATCAGGAAAGTCAACATGGGGATCCTAATGCTTCGGTCGAGCCAACATCCGAGCCCATTACCCCCGTAGCACCCCTGCCCATTACTTTCCCTGAAGGGGAAAACCCCACACCGGAGACCATAAACTCCGTTGCTTAAAATCCGGAGCCAGTGCTACAGGTACATAGTTTTTAAATATATAAGCACTTATTAATTTAAATTCCAACGCATTTTAATATTTTATTATGATTCTTATTATACAAAACGACGCAATTTTCAGGAGGCGACTCCTTGTTCTCTTTTGCTGCCTCAGTTAGGTGTTGCTAGTGATGGCGATTTAACTGAGGTTGCATATGGTGTGGCCCAGCCAACCAAAGAGGGCCAAACAATGCATTCGATGCCTGTTACAAGTGGTCACATCAGTGTGACCTTGGAAACTATTGTAAAGGGGTTTGAAGATTTCTCACTCCCGGTTCCAATGCCAACATGGAGCCTTGAGAAACTATCAGACGCCCTAGGTAGTTTCGTCACATGGCCATATGCATGGGTCCGATTCACTAACATGGTAAGAATCATTTGTACCTTATTTATTTTTATTTTTTTAATTGCATACTTACACTAATTTAATTGTATAAATTGAAACAGCAAAAGAGTCCAAAGGGATCTTGGAGAAAGATCGGTTCCTCAGCAAAGGTGGCGACTGGGTCAAAGTCGATGCCAAGCACTCTAATTTTGACTGATGCGGAGCTAAACGATCTCTCTCAAGATTGCAAATGGCTGCACACTTGTGCATCTCGCCTGCGTGAGGAGGACCCAATCATTCTAAACCTGCAGAAGGACCAATTCTGCTTTTTAGAAAGCCCGTTTGTAATTATTGGTCCTAATGACATTGGGCAATTTTTGAGAGGAGAGATGCTGAACGTAGCTCTTATCCATGTCTACAAGAGGTGATGCTCAATATCTTACAAGTTAGGCATTGTTGTTTAATTGTTTTAATAACCAAATTACTAACAAAATTTTCTTATTCGTGAGATTAGTGCGGCTTACGAGTAGTTAAATTCTTGCGAACCTCCAATAAAAATTGGATGGTTTTGTCCAGAGTCGATTTCGGGTACTAAATGTGTAAATGATCTAGATGACGTCAGAGCATACATTGAGACTGCTTTGACTAATTCCCTTGTATCTAAACACACGTTCATTCTGCCTCCATATATGGAAGAGTAAGTTTTATTTTTGAAATTGAACTTATCTTTTGATTTTTAAAGTCACATAATCTCTAATTTGTAAATTTTAAATTTGCGTTTGTAATTTGCATTGGATACTTTTGGTCATATGTCATTTAACGAACACTGTGCACATCTTCGACTCATTACAAAAACCTCAAAGCCCGCCTCGCAATACAAAAGTCAAAGCGTTATTGAATGCGTACGTAATATGAATTATTTTAGCAATTTGGTTTAATTAAGTGTTATATATATATATATATATATATATATATATATATATATATATATATATATATGTATATATATATGTATATATGTATATATATATGTATATATATATGTATATATATACATATATATATGTATATATATACATATATATATATATATATGTATATATATACATATATATAGATATATGTATACATATATATAGATATATGTATATATATACATATATATATGTATATATATATATATATACATATATACATATATATATCTATACATATATACATATATATATATCTATACATATATACATATATATATATATATATATATATATATATATATATATATATATATATATATATGTATATATATATATATATGTATATATATATATGTATATGTATATATATATATATGTATATGTATATATATATATGTATATGTATATATATATGTATATGTATATGTATATGTATATATATATATGTATATGTATATGTATATATATATATATATATGTATATGTATATATATATATATATATATATATGTATATGTATATATATATATATATATATATATATATATATATATGTATATGTATATGTATATATATATATATATGTATATGTATATGTATATATATATATATATGTATATGTATATGTATATATATATGTATATGTATATATATATATATATATATATGTATGTATATATATATATATGTATGTATATATATATATATATATATATGTATATATATATATATATATGTATGTATATTTATATATGTATGTATATTTATATATATATGTATATTTATATATATATATGTATATATATATATATATATGTATATATATATATATATATATATGTATATATATATATATATGTATATATATATATATATATATATGTATATATATATATATATATATATATATATATATATATATATATATATATATATATATATATATATATATATATATATATATATAGTATTACTTTTCTCCATGCGTTTCAGCACAATGAAAAAAGTGCGTGGACAAATGAGATCTACATCGTGAGCCACATTTTCAAAGTGGACAGCAATAAAGGTACACAAATTCGATTTTATGCGTTTTATGCTTTTTTTGCACTTTTGCGCATAAAGTTACTCAAACATGGTATGTTTTGCACGAAACTTGGCACACAATACTATTTGGTATATATTATTGTGTTGAAGTGGTTAGAATTGAAAATCATTGTCATATGGTAGAAATTAGGTGTTCAGTTTCGATTTTAAGGGTTTTTAACTGTTTTTGGCACTTTTGCGCGTAAAGTAGCTCAAACTTGGTTTGTTTTGCACGAAACTTGGCACACAACACTCTTCGATATATATTATTGTGTTGAAGTGGTTAGAATTAAAAATCATTTTCATATGGTAGAAATTAGGCGTTAAGTTGCGATTGTATGCGTTTTTAAGCGTTTTTTGCACTTTTGCGCGTAAAGTAGCTGAAACTTAGTTTGATTTGCGCGAAACTTGGCATACAACGTTATTTGGTATATATTATTGTGTAGAAGTGGTTAGAATTGAAAATCATTGTCATATGGTTGAAATTAGGTGTTAAGTTGCTATTTTAAGTGTTTTTAACCGTTTTTTTGGCACTGTTGCGTATAAAGTAGCTCAAACTTGGTTTGTTTAGCACGAAACTTGGAATACAACATTATTTTGTATATATTATTGTGTTGAAGTGGTTGGAATTGAAAATCATTGTCATATGGTAGAAATTAGGCATTAAGTTGCGATTTAATGCGTTTTTAAGCGTTTTTGGCCTTTTATGCGTAAAGTAGCACAAACTTGGTTTGATTTGCATGATACTTGGCATACAACATTATTTGGTATATATTATTGTGTTGAAGTGGTTATAATTTAAAATCATTGTCATATGGTAGAAATTAGGCGTTAAGTTGAGATTTTATGCATTTTTTAGCGTTTTTGGCACTTTTGCGCGTAATGTAGCTCAAACCTTGTTTGATTTGCACGAAACATGGCATACAACATTATTTGGTATATATTATTGTGTTGAAGTGGTTATAATTGAAAATTATTGTCATATGGTAGAAATTAGGTGTTAAGTTGCGATTTTAAGTGTTTTTAACCGTTTTTTGGCACTTTTGCGCATAAAGTAACTCAAACTTAGTTTGTTTAGCACGAAACTTGGCACACAACACTCTTTGGTATATATTATTATGTTGCAGTGGTTAGAATTGAAAATCATTGTCATATTGTAGAAATTAGGCGTTAAGTTGCGATTTTATGCGTTTTTGGCACATTTGCGCGTAAAGTAGCTCAAACTTTGTTTGATTTGAACGAAAATTGGCATACAACATTATTTGGTATATATAATTGTGTGGAAGTTGTTAGAATTGAAAATCATTGTCAAATGTTACAAATTAGGTGTTAAGTTGCGATTTTAAGGGTTTTTAACCGTTTTTGGCACTTTTGAGCATAAAGTAGCTCAAACTTGGTTTGTTTTGCACGAAACTTGGCACACAACATTATTTGGTATATATTATTGTGTTGAAGTGTTTAGAATTGAAAATCATTTTCATATGGTAGAAATTCGGCGTTAAGTTGCGATTTTATGCGTGTTTAAGCGTTTTTGGCCTTTTGCGCGTAAAGTAGCTCAAACTTGGTTTGATTTGCACGAAACTTGGCATACAACATTATTTGGTATTTATTATTGCGTTGAAGTGGTTAGAATTTAAAATCACTTTCATATGGTAGAAGTTAGGCGTTAAGTTGCGATTTTATGCGTTTTTAAGCGTTTTTGGCACTAACATCTATTTTCTCTTAGTGCTTTCCACAACCTTCTACTTCCGTTGATTGCGGCTACTATACGCTGAAGTACATGGACGATATTATAAAATCCGTGAAGGATTTTGGAGTCGAAAATATAGATGCCATAAGTATTTCTTACATTCTTAAATTATTATTATTGGTAAAATCTAATGTTTATTAATCTTTTAATTTTATATAATATTATAGGTTTTGTACGACATTCCGAGGGAAACACGCCCTCTGAGAAGTGGAGAGATGCGCGAATTAAAAGACAAGATTGCCGCGTATCTTGCTAATTTTTGTCCTTGATAAATTGTAATTATTATAGAGTTTTTAGGACTTTAATGTATATTATAAATATATATATATATATATATATATATATATATATATATATATATATATATGTATATATATATATATATATGTATATATATATATATATATATATGTATATATATATATATGTATATATATATATATATGTATATATATATATATATATGTATATATATATATATATGTATATATATATATATGTATATATATATATATATGTATATATATATATATATACATATATATATATATGCGTACAAAATATTATAATACTATATACGATAGAGAGTTTATTATTACAAAGAGACTATTGGTGATTATCATTGGATTATTATTGGATTAATCATTGTTATTACATTGTAAATTATTATCGGATTATTATTAATATAAAAAAAAAGTGAAGAAAAAATTTAAATCAGACAGACCAGGCTCTACGCCTCGCGTAATACTCTGCGGCCCGCGGAGTGCCTTCTACCCAGGATAATTACTGCGGTTTTTCTATTGACCGCAGCAAATACTACTCCTTATTTGCTGCGGTTTTGTATTGACCGCAGCAAAAAATGCCCTTTTTTGCTGCGGTTTTTAACCGCAACATTTAAAATAGACAATTTGCTGCTATCACTATTGCTTGGGGCCAAAACTGTGGCAAATAATGGCCAAAATACCGCAGCAAATGAGGTTTTTTCCACTAGTGATAATGTACAGAACATATTCATTAGATATTCTCAGAGCATAAAAATCCCATACTACATCACAAAATTAGAGCATATAGCATGTAAGTGAATATAACATGTAGTATAGCATATATGTGAGCATTCATGAGCATGTTTATTATCAGGTAAAACAAATAAGATAAAAGTATTAAACCAAGTCATACCAAGTTATAAACAAAGCATACTTTTAAGTTTGTGCCAAATACCATAAAACAAACTCTACTGTTCAGAACATAGCTTTACTAATTAAATAACCATATTCATCAGAGCATAATGTACTGAACATATTCATCAGATATTATCAGAGCATATAAATCCCTTACTACATCACAAAATCAGATCATGTAGCATGTAAGAGCATATAACATGTTGTAACATCATGAAAAACTCGGATCATTAAAAGAGAGATTTTTATATTTTAATAGAAAACCAAGCAGGACCCGAGTTAAACAAAGATGTCATAAAGGCACGAGAAAACGAAAATTTTAAAGTTAAAACTTGCAGATCGAGCTCTACTAGAGTTATTGTAGATTAATTAGTGATATCATAGTCTTAGCAGCGGATAAAAGATATGAAACCAAAAGTCCAAGGAGTACATCTCGAGAGCGAAGTCGCCTCTTAAATAAATCCATTCCTAAAAAGCTAATAAAGTTCAAAATTAAAATCCTTCCATACTCTATCTATTTTATTTTTCAGATGTAATCATCACTCCCCAGCCTGCAACTTAACTCACTGCTAGTTATTAACCCCGAACGGAAAAACAACATCATCGCAAGATCGTTAAGATCAAAGGTACACGTCAGCAAAAACATCTCTTATAACATTAACATTATAACATAAAGCACAATGGCAACTTACCATACGTCAGCTACAGTTCAATATTTACTTTTTAATAAATTTCAAATGATTCATTGAGTCAGTTAGCCATACTGCTGTACTTTCCCGGCCATACTGCCGGACCAAACCCCAAACATCAAAAGTAAGACAATACATTAGGGGGAGCTAACCCCTAAGCAAGTCTCTACCATAGGCAACACGCCTTACTTCGGTGCCTATGGTTAAGTATGCATACCCCCGCGGTGGCTCATAATGCCCCCACAAACCGCGAGTAATATCTTTCCACCAATTGATGTCATACTACGTCTACTTTAAAGTTAGTAAAGTTATTGAAATCATATCTCTTGATTAAGAAAGCATAACATCACCTTCATACTTTATTCAATATATTATTATTATTATTGTTATTCCTTTATAACAACCAATCCACAATGTACAAAGTTTTACTGCGTGTACGTACCTTAAGAAAGAAAAACAAATCTTAAATGAACCTATCAACTTCCCGTCACGAATAGACTTCCTACGCGATTCAATCGTACATACGGGAATAAGCATATATTCACAATTTCTCAAACCACAATCAAGGCACACACGCACACACATCAAACATCATGCCACAGTTGCAAACAATTCATGATCACACAACATACTTCATCACAACATAACATTAAATAAAATTTACATTTAGTATTCTGTCCAGAACAGTATGTTAACACTGTCAAACTGAAATTCCGACTTCACCGTTGCGTCCGGAAGGCGTCAAAACCCCTGTTACAGATTTTCATAATTCATAATGTACGCTAAGTATTTTTAAGCTATTTTCAAGCCAAAAAGTGCTCCAAAAACAGATTTTTTTTTTACCATTTCCCTAACCCTACCGGATTTACCAAAATTCATCAACAAATGAATTCCAAATGGCACATTGCCTATTAAATATCAATGACCAAATTTATATAATTCTTATGAACCATCTTTGAGATTAAATTCATTGTTCGACAATAATTTCTTTATACATATTTGTATTTTTTTTTTTCTAGCAAAATTATAAATTTCTCATATTAGCCAATAAAATAAATAACTTTTCCACCAAATATAAAAAAAACCACGCACATTTTTTTTACATGAACATTCATATTTGTATATAAATTTCAAAATCACCCATCACACAAACCAATCCTATTCTCCACATATATGCATATCTAAAAACCCTAAAAAGAAACATCCTTCATCAATTTAGATAGAAAAATACATCCCAAAATCAATACATGAAATTTTAAATTCATAAATTAAACATGAATTATAAGATAAAACATATAATAATCATAGAATTTTAAATTAAAACTTGAGAATCAACCTAGATTAAAACTTGAGAATCAACCTAGATTAAGAATTACACTTACAATTGTAAAGGAAAACACCAAATGATGAAGGGTAATGGAGTTAGGAATGTGGATTAGGAGGACTTTTGAGAGGATATGTTTTTTGTTTTTTTTTTGTCCTTGGAAACTTTAGAAATGAAAGGATGTCAAAATGAAAATGATTTAGGAACTAAGAAGGCTTAATTATTTGGGATTAATGCCTTGATTTTTCATTACTCTAAGGGAGTTACCATCTCCACCAAGAGTCCCATAGGGCCGGCTACTTTCCCTCCTATTTTCTTCTTTTTTTGTTTTTTTAAAATAAAAGATGGGTTAAGGAAAAGTTTGGGACTAAATAATTCTAATTGCCTAAAAGGATTGCAAATCTCATGACCAAGCCCAATAATAAATAAATATATATATATATATATATATATATATATATATATATATATATATATATATATATATATACATATATATATATATATATATATATATATATATATAAATTATATTACTAGTGAATTATTAAATATATCAGGGAAAAATATCGGGAAAATATCGAGGGTGTTACAAACTACCCCCTTTAAAAAGGTTTTGACCCCAAAACCACACTTATCATAACACATAACCACAAAACAAGTAAAACGAAATTAATCACTATACACATATACACAAAGCAACCCAAAACATGAATCGCGCGAAAATCCTATCGCCTTCTACCCCCCTTAACGAAGTTACGTCCCAGTAACTTACTAACCTGAGAGAAAAGGTGAGGATACTGCTCTCGCATGGAGGCTTCCGTCTCCCAGGTTGCCTCTTGTGAGTGGTGATTGGACCATAATACTTTAACCATGGTGATATCCTTCCGACGATTACTACGGACCTTCTTATCCAATATCCGGACATGCTGTTCCTCATAGGTTAGGCTCTCATCAAGTTCTAATGGCTCTGGATCTAATACATGAGAAGAGTCTACGATGTAACGTTTCAACTGAGAAATGTGAAAAACATCTTGCACTTTACCCAGAGCATTAGACAATGCTAACCGATAGGCTAACTTCCCTACTTTCTCCACAATGTCATAAGGACCTATGAAACGTGGGCTTAACTTTCCACGAGCACCAAAGCAAACTACTCCTTTCATTGGAGACACACGAAGTAGAACCTTGTCACCCACTTCAAATTCATGAGGCCGACGTCGGAGATATGCGTACGATTTTGTCTATCTTGGGCTGCTTTCGATTTCTCATGAATTAGCTTTACTTTTTCAGTCATTTGAACAAGCATATCAGGTCCTAAGTGACAGATTCAGTAAAATCATCCCAGCATACAGGACTACGACACTTACGACCATAAAGTGCTTCAAACGGAGCCATTTGAATCGTAGCTTGGTAACTGTTATTATAAGAGAACTCTACCAGATCCAAATGTTCATCCCGTTAACCTTGCCATTCCATGGCTATCGCTCTCAACATGTCCTCCAGTATTTGATTGACACGTTCCGTCTGACCATCGGTCATTGGGTGGAAGGACGTACTATGAAGAAGGGTGGTCCCCAACGCTTGTTGTAGTGATTTCCAAAAATGTGACAAATATCGAGTATTACAAGGTATTCCATGATAACGAACCACGTACTTAATATAAGCACGAGAAAGTTGTTCCATATCCCACTTACAATTCATTGGAATAAACCTTGCCGACTTACTAAGTCTGTCCACGATAACCCTAAGAGTATCATTATCGGCTCTGGTTCGTGGCAAACCCAACACAAAGTCCATGGAAATGTCGTCCCACTTCCATACCGGAATTTGTAGAGGTTGTAATAATCTGGCAGGTCTCTTATGCTCACTCTTGACCTTTTGACATGTTCAGCACTTAGCAACAAATTCTGCAATATTCTTTTTCATACCTGACCACCAAAACATGCATTTTAAATCTTGATACATCTTGTCTCTACCAGGATGAACTGAGTATCTAGAATTATGAGCTTCGTTCAATAATTTCTCCTTCAAAGAGTCACACCTATCAGGTACACACCACCGTCCTTTAAAACGAAGACTACCATCCTCATGAATTGTAAAACCTTCAGCTCTCCCTTCTCCCGAAGTTTAATGAACTTGGGGTCTTCTAGTTGCTTAGCCTAATCTCTTCGAAAACTGTTGGTTGAATGCACAATGCACTGAACTCGGCTTCCAATTCCCCTTCTTGGATTATCTCTAAGTTCATTCTCTCAAACTCCTTACACAACTCCTCAGAGGTTATTAACGCTGAGACTGAATGCCTCGATTTTCTACTCAAAGCATCAGCGACTACATTCGCACGACCCTCATGATAAGCAATCTCCAAGTCATAATCACTGATAAGTTCTAACCAATGTCGTTGGCGCAAATTCAACTCGGATTGAGTGAACAAAAATTGCAAACTTTTATGGTACGTGAAGATCTTGCATTTGACACCATAGAGATAATGACGCCAGATTTTTAATGCAAAAACCACAGCCGCTAATTCCAAGTCATGTGTTGGATAATTCACCTCATGAGTCTTCAGCTGACGCAAAACATACGTCACTACTTTCCTATCTTGCATTAAAGAACAACCTAATCCATGTTTGGAAGCATCACTGTAGAGAATATTCCAAAGATGGATCAAGTAAGGTCAACACTGGAGCTGTAGTTAACTTCTCCATCAACAACTGAAATGCCTTCTCACACTCCTTTGTCCATTCGAACTTCTTCTCCTTCTTCATCAAGGATGTTAGTGGACGAGCGACACGAGAAAAATCCTTCACAAAATGACGATAGTTTCCTGCCAAACCCAAGAAACTTTGAATATCTGTAACATTTTAGGGTGTAGGCCAGTCTCGGACTGCTTCTATCTTTACTGGATCAACAGAGATATAGTTTATAGTTTATTTTCTCGAAGAATTTGCAAGACTACCCTTAAATGTTCTTGATGCTATTCATGACTCTTAGAATATACCAAGATATCATCAATAAACACCACTACACACTTATCAAGATATGCATTAAAAACTCTATTCATCAACCCCATAAATGCAGTGGGTGCATTGGTTAACCCAAAAGGCATTTTAGTGAATTCGAAATGTCCATATCTGGTTTGGAAAGCTGACTTATTAATATCCTCGTCCTTAATGCGCAACTGGGGATATCCTGACCGTAAATCAATCTTAGAAAAGAGTCCTGCCCCTTGCAACTGATCAAAAAGATTATCAATCTGTGGTAATGGATATTTATACTTAATAGTGACTTTAATGAGTTCTTTGTAATCAATACAGAGACGCATCGTTCCATCCTTTTTCCTCACAAATAATATCGGGGCTCCCCAGGGAGAGACGTTAAGTCTTATGTAATCATTTTCTAACAACTCCTCTAATTGCACCTTCAATTCTTCCATTTCCTTTGGAGCCATACGATAAGGGGCTTTTAAAATTAGCCCTGTTGTAGACACCAAATCAATTGAAAAGTCCACGTCTCTTTTCGATAGCATGCCTGAAAGCTCTTCTGGAAATACATCCTTGAAGTCACGAACTACAGGAATATCATCAATTCGAACCTTCCGCACCTACACCTTACTTATACTGAAAAAAAACCACGGTTGTCCCTGCTTGATTAGCTTCCTTGCTTCTAAAGACGACACGATTTTTACCTTGGGTTCCTTCGGAAGCTTCCTATATTTAGCTTTCTCTCCTCGGGGTCCGCTTAGCGTTACGGATTGTCTCTCACAATCTATCACTGCCTTATATCTACCCAACCAATCCATCCCAAGGATTACATCTAGACCTTCCATTTCCAAAGAAAAAAAATCACTCGAGAATTTTGTCTTTCCTATATAAACCGACACCCCACAAAATAACATACTACAATGAAAGGTCTCTCCGAAAGGAATAACGACTGAGAAAGATGTTTTCTTGGGATTTTACAATCCTAAGTCTTTAATTCTAGACTTAGAAATAAACGAGTACGATGCACCAGAATCAAAAAGAACTTTAACAGACTTTGAATTGATGCAAAAAGTACCTATGACCACATCGGACACTTGTGCTGCTTCCCTAGCGTTAACTGCTGATAGTCTGCCATTATTTTGAATGATTGGGGTAGCGCCTCCTTGACTACCTCGTTGTCTAGAAAAGTTCTCATTCCTAGCATTCCCTAGAGGTTGCTGAATTCCGGAATGATTTCTCTGAAACCTAAGGTTTGAGACACCCCCAAGGTTTCTACCAAAGCCACCACCGTTTTGATTTCCACTTCCCGTGTCATTGCCACTCCGACCATTACCGAAGCGTTGTTGTGGAAAACCTCTATGATTGCCCCCTTGAGGTTCTTGTTGTCCCGAACGAGCATAACACTCATATTTACCACAGTATGAACAGTCCACTAATGCTCCCCGAATATCTCTCCCTGGATGATTTTTCTGGCATCTCCTACAGTTATAAATTCTTTCCTTTCTATTGCGGTCATATAGTGGTTTCTGTACCCTAGCCTCAGATGTCAAACCTCTCCCACCTTTACTTGACTGTCCTGGCTGGTACACTTTTTCTTGATAACCCCATAGGTTTTGTGTTTCTTAAAGTGGTTTTGTGCATGATTACTCCCGCTCTCTGCATTCTGGAACATAGGTTCCCTCCTCTTGTCCCCACTATGGGCCAACTTCTCTTGCTCCTTCCTAATAACATTTCCTATCTGGGCTGCCCTCTTATATAACTGCTCTAAAGTATCGTACCTATCCGTCTCAATGTGTTTTTAACCTCGTATGATAAACCCAGTTTGAAGCGTTGCATTTTCTTTGTTTCAGTCGGGACGTCCTAGGGGACAAACTTTAGAAATTCCATAAATTTCTGATAATACTCACCCACTATTTAATTCCCCATTGCAAACCTAGCAAACTCGTTTGACTTATCCTTCCTCACGTGAGGTGGGTCGAATTGATCCCTTAACGCTCCCTTAAAACGTTCCCAGCTTAATTCACCATCATTCTCGTCTATCAGCTTTGCCTTACTATGTGTCCACCAGTAGTCAGCATCTTCGACCAGATAAAATGCAGCCTGTTCGACCATAAATTCCGCGGGACATTGAACTACACTAAAGAGTTTGTCAAACTCTCGAAGCCAGTTTTCCAGCGCAAAAGATTGTCCTTTCCCATCATAAGTAGAGGGCTTACTCTGGGCTATCCTCTTACTAATCGATGAAGCCCTCTCTTCCATGGATTTCTGTCTGGGGTTTCTCACACCAGCTAGGGCTTTCACTAGGTGCCGAAGTACACGGTCAGAGTCACCTCTATTTCCGTTCTTTCTCAAGAATTGAGGCATGATGGAAGATATACTGCATTTTAATAAACAAGGTATATATATAAATATTCTATTTCCATCATCGAGATTAAACAAAACTTAGGCTAATATAACTTTTTAGAGATAAAAAGGTCTATCCTAATAGTTGGTAAAATTAAAAAGGTCTATCCTAAGCTTCCACCAAATAAAAACAATTATTTTAATTAATTATACTAATGCTCAATATTCACAACATTTCAAAATCATAATATATCAAACTTCACAAATTCAGCTAATGAGAAAAGGTTATAAATAATTAAACAAAAAAAAATCAAGATGATATTCTAATTCAACCCGCATACTCTGCCATAACATATTATTAAATTCCAAAATATTTGGGTACAAAATCCCAAATAATCATCGTTCTTCGTAACCATATTTTCAAAACAAAACAGAAGAAACTTCTCGACAAAATATCCATACATCATTACTAGCGTGGAAAAAGTCACATGAAATAATAAACATAAATACTATAATCAAAAGCGAGATCATATAGTAAAAGGCGATACATCCATACGGTCCCAATCTTCCTTATATAAGTCAGGGTCAAAAACAGCATCCCCGGAGTCGTCACTGGATGTGCTATCAGAATCAGTGGGTGTCTCTACGGGTAGGGAGTCACTCATATCTAGTTGTTCCTCAGAATCTGAAAGCTCAACAATTTCTGGTTCAGGTAATATTTATTCCCACATTGTAATTTCACTATCGTCTTCACTTATACTGTCTTCTTGTTCCGGCGGCTCTCCTCCCCACATCGCAATATCACTATCACTCTCGCTCATAATATCTTCCCTATCAGCTGCTTCTACCTCCATATCAGCATTATTATATCCCCCTTATGTACTATCCTCATAACACTCTTCAGCCTCCTCCTCGGAATTTCCCCCAGTATTTTCCTCCAGACCTTCTTCGGGGACTTCCTCGGGATCTTCTCCTAGATCCTCCTCAGGATCCCCCTCATCAAAATCTATCTGCAGAACTGAGTTAGGGTCGACCACTGGAACATCCTCCTCAACAATCTCAGCCCTTGCCCCACTAGCCTCAGCATTCTCACGTCTCTCATTGTCTACAACCTCCATTCCTCTATCCCATATGTCAAACTCTCAGTCCAATTGAGCAATTCTCTCATTCAACTCAGCAATTTCCTCAGCTATTATTCCCTCATAAACTTGTTGAGACTTTTTATATATCATCTCCATGCTGCGCTTATAATCTAGCTCACTCTCTCCTTCTTTCCTGTCCTAAATTTTTAATGCTTCTATCTCTGCCCAGACTAGTACATTAACTAAGGCTCTCCAATGCTCTTCTAGAGTACTACTTTTCCCTTCGGCAGGTCTTTTTCCTTTATCCATGACAGATAAAATGTTCCTAATCACTGAATCACAAATGAAAAAAAGATCAAAGAAACAATCAATTTCCAAGCTCAGATAATATCATAATTCATCAACAAAATATCTAACAAGCACACAACACTATTAAAACTTATCTTTGAAACTTAGCTTAAGGTGTTAAAACCAAATCATAAATACCCCTTAATGTCTACCCATTACTCTCATAACTTTTATATGTATTTATTTATTTATTCATTTAATTTTTTTTATTAGCCTATTGACTTATGCGTATAACGCTAGAATAGAAATCCCGTTCTGATACCAGTTGTAACATCTCAGAAAAAACTCGGATCGTTAAAAGTGATATTTCTATATTTTAAAAGAAAACCACGCAGGATTCGAGTTAAACCAAGATGTCATAAAGGCACGAGAAAATGAAATTTCTAAAGTTAAAACTTGCAGATCCAGTTCTACTAGAGTTATTGCAGATTAATTAGTGATATCATAGTCTTAGCAGCGAATAAAAGATATGAAACCAAAAGTCCAAGGAGTATATCTCGAGAGCGAAGTCGCCTCTTAAATAAATCCATTCCTAAAAAGCTAATAAAGTTCAAAATTAAAATCCTTCCATATTCTATCTATTTTATTCTTCAGATGTAATCCTCACTCCCCAGCCTGCAACTTAACTCACTGCAAGTTATTAACCCTGAAAGGAAAAAAAACATCATTACAGGATCATTAAGATCAAAGGTACACGTCAGCAAAAACATCTCTTATAACATTAACATTATAACATAAAGCACAATGGCAACGTACAATACGTCGGCTACAGTTCAATATTTACTTTTAAATAAATTTCAAATGATTCATTATATCAGTCAGCCATACTGCTGTACTTTCCCGGCCATATTGCCGGACCAAACCCCAAACTTCAGGAGTAAGACAATACATTAGGGGGAGCTAACCCCTAAGCAAGTCTCTACCATAGGCAACAGGCCTTACTTCGGTGCCTATGGTTAAGTATGAATACCCCCGCGGTGGCTCATAATGCCCCCACAAACCACGAGTAAAATCTTTCCACCAATCAACATCATACTACTTCTACTTTAAAGTTAGTTAGGTCATACTACTTCTACTCATCAAGTTATTGAAATCATATCTCTTGATTAAGAAAGCATGACATGACCTTCATACTTTGTTCAATATATTATTATTATTATTATTATTCCTTTAAAACAACCAATCTGATGTACAAAGTTTTACTACGTGTACGTACCATAAGAAAGCAAAAGGAAATCTTAAATGAACCTATCAACTTCCCGTCACGAATCGACTTCCTACACGATTCAATCGTGCATACGGGAATAAGCATAGATTCAAACTTTCTCAAACCACAATCAAGGCGCACACACACACACACATATCTATCATCAAGCCACACTTACAAAAAAATTCATGATCACACAACATACTTCATCACAACATAACATCAAAGAAAATTCAGATTTAGTATTCTGTCGAGAACAGTATGTTAACACTGTCAAACTGAAAAATCCAACTTCATCGTTGCGTGCGGAAGGCGTCAAAACCCCCGTGTACCAATTTCATAATTCATAACGTACTTTAAGTGTTTTTAACCTATTTTCAAGCCAAAAAGTGCTCCAAGAACAGATATTTTTACCATTTTCCTAACCCTACGGGATTTAAAAATTTATCAATAAATGAATCTAAATGGTGCATTACCTATTAAATATCAATGACCAAATTTATGATTCTTATGAGCCATCTTTGAGATTACATTCATTGTTCAAGAATAATTTCTTTAGACATATTTGTATATTTTATTTTTCTCTAGCAAAATTATAAATTTCTCATATTAGCCAATAAAATAAATAACTTTTCCACCAAATATAAAAAATGCCACACACATTTTTTACATGAAGATTTATACTTTTATATAAATTTCAAAATCACCTATCACACAAACCAATCCTATTCTTCACATATATGCATATCTAAAAACCCTAAAAAGAAACATCCTTCATCAATTTAGATAGAAAAATACATCCCAAAATCAGACATGAAATTTTAAATTCATAAATTAAACATGAATTATAAGATAAAACATATAATAATCATAGAATTTTAAATTAAAACTTAAGAATCAACATAGACTAAGAATTACACTTACAATTGTAAAGAAAAACACCAAATGATGAAGGGTAATAGAGTTAGGAATGTGGATTAGGAGGAATTTTGAGAGGATATGTGTTTTTTTTGTCCTTGGAAACTTTAGAAATAAAAGGATGTCAAAATGAAAATGATTAAGGAATTAAGAAGGGTTAATTATATAGGATTAATGCCTTGATCTTTCATTACTCTAAGGGAGTTACACTCCACCAAGAGTCCCATAGGGCCGGCCACTTTCCCTCCGATTTTCTTTTTTTTTATATATTTTTTTTTGAAAATAAAAGATGGGTTAAGGAAAAGTTTGGGCCCAAATAATTATAATTGCCAAAAAGGATTGCAAATCTCATGACCAAGGCCAATAATAAATAAAATATATATATAGAAATAATATTACTAGTACATTATTAAATATATCGGGGAAAAATATAGGGAAAATATCGGGGTGTTGCACATGTAGTATAGCATATATGTGAGCATTCATAAGCATGTTTATTATCAGGTGAAAGAAATAAGATAAGAGTATTAAACCAAGTCATACCAAGTCATACACCAAGCATACTTTTAACTTTGTGCCAAATATTCCCTCTTTTGACATCAATTAAAAAGAAATAGGATATTGAAACCACAACACTAATCATGTAGATATAGTCAAAGAGAGAAACAAAAGGCAGTAATCAAAAGCAAATACCAAGAGATGCAGGCAAGATATGCATAGTTAAAATGTCACAGACTTTGATCAGCATAAAAGAAAGTATGATGTTCCATAATTTAACATTACACAAAGTCTACCCCAGCTGGTACATAAAAAGACATAAGAAAACTATTGTTTGAATAGTGAAAGAAACAAATGATTCAGCCAATTAAAATATAATTTTCAGTAGGAGGAGGGATCAGGGTGCAGTCTCTTCTTCATCAATGTATTCGGTCTACACCTCTACCGTATCAAGCTTTGCACCTAGACGGGCTTCCATCTGGGTCAGTTGATCAGTAATTGATGCTAAGAAGACACGAATTTCATCCTGAAACGCATAGAATTGAGATTGCAAATCATTTAGCTTCAAGAGGATAGAGTATAAAGGAGTTGTAGGAACAGAAGTGTTAGCAAAGCCATGGTTGGGTGAAGTGTGAGTTGTAACTGGTGGTGGTGAAGATGGTATAGGTGATGGTGGTGGTGATGGAATTTGGTGGGATGGTGGTGTGGCTTGCTTTGGTGAGGGAAGTATATCATTGGTAGGTTCAATAGTGTTGTGTGAGGTAGAATCATCATCCAAATCCACAACCAGACTTTTTCCTTTAGAAGCCAACCTTCGACTTTTCCTAGGTGTTGCAATAGGGTGCTTTTGCACCGGCAATAGGACCTCCTCATCACTATCATCATTATCAGCATTATCCTCATTATCCTTCTCCACAGCCTCACTTTCTTCAGCTTCCCCCTTACTTCCTTCTTCCCCTTGTTCCCTTGTTGAACAAGCTTCTGCCTTATCAGTGGCAGAGGGAACAGGCTCCTGATCCTCTTTTTCCATTAGCTCCTCCTTCTTTTCTTCCTTTTCATCCTCATCTTTCAGTGCCTCTTCTTCTTTGTCAGAATCAACATTAACCTGCTCACTTGCATTCTCCAGAATCCCATTGTCATTTAGTTTCAAATGAAAATTGTTAAACACTTTGCACCTATTTTGTTATTGGGACCCATTGGAAAATGCAGACCATCAAGAGGGATGCCAAACTTCTTAAATATCCATGTCAACAAACCTCCATACCGAACAACATACTTCTTCTCAATACAATCACTTGAATGTGAAATCATCAAGGAAGGAAAATTAATCTTAATGTGATTAGCCAAACAATAAATTAAGGAAGCATCTACGTTTAGAGTTGCATGGTAGGATAAATCAACGGGCTATATTGTAAAGCATTTTATGAAGTGGAGAGAACACATTGTGACTAATTTTTCCTTTCTTTTCATGAATTCGCAAGAACTTTAGAACAGTCTTTTCATTAATTTCAGAAAAAACAAAGTTATTTTCAATCAAGAACTTTGAAAATCTTTCATACCATTGCCTTGAAGCTAGTTTTAACCCATAAAGAGCTTTATCAAGCTTATAGACATGATTAAGACAAAAGGAATTTTCAAAGCCAGGGGCTTGTTCTATAAAGACTTCTTCATCAAGAAAACCATTCAAGAAAGCACATTTCACATCCATTTGATATAATTTAAAGTTCATAAATGCAGCAAAAGAAATTAAAATTCTGATAGCCTCTAACCTCGCTACTGGAGCAAATGTCTTGGTATAATCAATTCCTTCTTGTTGATTGTACCCTTTAACCACGAGCCTTGCTTTTTTTCTTACAATGATTCCATGCTCATCGAGTTTGTTCTAAAATACCCATTTTAGACCAATCTCCTTTTTGTGTTTTGGTTTGGGTTTTAGATGCCGTACTTTATTTCTTTCAAATTCATTCAGTTCATCTTG
Organism: Amaranthus tricolor; assembly: GCF_026212465.1. NCBI lineage: Eukaryota > Viridiplantae > Streptophyta > Magnoliopsida > Caryophyllales > Amaranthaceae > Amaranthus > Amaranthus tricolor. The sequence continues at coordinate 15,633,438 of NC_080048.1, forward strand.
CATGGCCACAATCCATTCGAAATCTTTTAGAGCTTCTTCATGATTTTTGGGTTCAAGTGTTGAGAGGAACGCAAAGTTTGCACAGAAATTTCTTATTTGGGATATGGTTTGTGTTCCCTTAGTCAAATCACTAACTATCAAATCAAGAGGATGACATTTTTGATATCTCCAAGGTTTGGGCACAAATTCTCTTGTGGGTATAGTTGTAGGCTCTAGGTCATTAACTTGATTATTATTCTGCTCATTTTCAATTGGATCAGTTTGCTCATTTCTGGGAACAATTGTATTGGGAACAGCCTGCTGGTCCTTATTCACTAGTTGTTCTGTATTTTCTAGTACTTCGATTTGTTCTTGAATCAGCTGTTCTCCTATTGTTCTTTGATCTTGCTGTTTCATTACATTTCATCGTCTTCCAAATTTGCAAGACCTATCTTAAAATCATTTGTATCCTGTTCACTTGTCACAAAGTTAGTTTCATCAAAAATAATGTGAATGGATTCTTCAACGCACATAGTCCTCTTGTTGTAAAGTCTATAAGCTTTACTATGAGATGAATAGCCAAGAAATACTGCTTCATCACTTCTTTCATCAAACTTTCCTATGTTTCGTTTTCCATTAACATGAACAAGGCATTTACAACCAAACACACGAAAATAGGAAATATTCGATTTTACACCTTTAAACAATTCATAAGGTGTCTTAGAAGTGATAGGTCTTATAAGTACACAAATTAAAATATAGCATGCAGTATTGACAGCCTCGGCCCAAAAATTTCTAGGTAGACCACAAGCAATTAACATGGTTCTAGCCATTTCCTCTAATGTTCTATTTTTTCTTTCCACCACACCATTTTGTTGTGGTGTTCTAGGTGCGGAAAAATTATGACTTATTCCATGTTCATTGCAATAATTTATAAAGCTTAAAATTTCAAAATTTTTACCATGATCAGACCTTATTTGAATAAGTTGATTATTACTAGATTTTTGTATTTTGTTAGCAAAAGAAACAAACTCATTAAAAGCTTCATCGTTGCTTACTAAAAATAAAGTCCATGTAAATCTACTATAATCATCCACAATAACAAATACATATCCTTTGTCACTATAGCTTTGGATTCTCATAGGTCCACAAAGATCCATATGAATTAATTCAAGCGGTTTAGAAGTGGTCACCACATTCTTTGGCTTAAAGGATGACCTTACTTGTTTTTCTTTGGCACAAGGATCACAAATTTCATCATTTAGAAATTTTATGGATGGTAATCCTCTTACTAGGTCTTTTGATCTTAAAGAATTAATCAAAGTAAAGCTACCATAACCCAGACATTTATGCCAAAGAAGAGGGTCATCTTCTATGACACTGAGACAAGTCAGACTCGATTTGGGAACAGTGTCGAGGTCCACAACATAAGTGTTCCCTTTTCGGATTCCTTCCAGAACAGTGTCTCCTGTGTCACTCCTAGAAATAATGCATCTTTCAGAAGTGAAGTTTACAGAGTTACCTTTGTCACAGAATTGAAAAATACTTAGTTAGTTATGTTTTAAATTCTCGACCAAAAATACATTGTCAATAGCATGGGAACTTGACCTTCCTACTTCTCCTTTAGCGATGATCTCACCCTTCCTGTTGTCACCGAAAGTCACAGTTCCCCCATCATAGGTTTCCAGTGAGAGAAATTTTGATTTATCACCTGTCATGTGCTTGGAACACCCACTGTCGAGATACCATGAGTTGTTCCCCCTCACTTGGACCTGTATGAACAATTAATTGTTAGAATTAGGAACCTAGTCTCTCTTGGGTTCTTTGTCGATTTTACATGAATCAACTTTCTTAATCCAAATAAGATCGACATAATCTCTGTTGGAGACAGTATGCTGTTCCCTTTTGGTACATTGGTTTTCATATGACCAGTTTTTCCGCAAAAGGAACAGATTCTTTCACTTGGGAGATTAACATAGACCTTTTTCTTTTTATTATTCTTAAAATAATCTAGGCGTTCTGAATTTTTACTTTTAGCATCTTGAATCTATTTGGGAACATTTTTTATTTTCCCTTTTCCTCTTGAATTTAATTCAAGCTCTAATTTATCATTATCAATTTGTTTGGATTCTAAGTTAATTTTTAGATTTTGAAAATCTGTACACAGATTTTTAATAGATGCATCATTCAATTCCTTATTTAAGCCTAGCAATTTATGTTGTGTCAATTCAACATTAAGAATAATATTTTCCTTTTTCACTCTTTCCATTGTTTCCTTTAAAATTACGTTTTGATCCAACAAACTGAAAAATCTGTTTTGGACATTAGATCTAAAGGTATTTATGTAGAAAATATGGTCTTTACTTATCTTGAGGTCTTTTTCCAATTGGAGACATTTATCATTACATTTTTTCAATTTATCTTGTGCCTCCATAAGCAACTCTATTAATTTATATCTATTTAATTTAGACGGATGGTTAGAAGACTTTACCTGTTTTCCTTTGGATTTTTCATCCTTGCTTTCGTGTGAGGCCATGAGACATAAGTTATTTGTTTCTTACTCTTCGTGGTTTTCAGTCTCAGCATCAATCTCGAATTCTCCCCATGCAGCTATCATGGCTTTGCGAAAGTCGGTTTTGTTGAGATTTCTTTTGCTTTGTAGTCTTGCTATGTCCCTTACCTTTCTCTTGCCCTTTTCATTTTTCCATATAGGGCAATCTTTGATGAAGTGCTCGGTACTTCCGCACTTGTGGCATTCAAGGTTGGATTTTGTATTTTTTGTTCTTCTTTCCTTGATATTTTTTTGATTGGAATACCTGCTGTTTCTGAAGAACTTCTTGAATTTTCGTACCAACATGGTAGCCTCCTCCTCATCACATTCTGATTCATCTTGATCTGCTACTGTTAGAGCCAGTCCCTTGTTTCTGGAACTGTCAGCTGTTCCCAGATGCAACTCGTGTGTCATTAGGGAACCAACCAGCTCTTCCAGGTTGAACTTCGTGAAATCTTTGGATTCTTGGATGGCAGTGACCTTGGCTCTCCAGCGTTTATCGTGAGGGAGATTCCTTAGTATTTTCCTCACTTGTTCATCGGCGGGAATAAGTCTTCCAAGAGAGACAAGTTTGTTAGTGATGTTAGTGAGCCTTGTAAACATCTCTTGGATGCTTTCTCTTGGTTCCATAACAAAACGCTCATACTTGGACATCAACAAGTCTATCTTGGAACATTTCACTTCACTTGTTCCTTCATGGGTAACTGTCAGCAGGTCCTAAATCTATTTGGCAGTTTTGCAACCCGTTATCCAGTTATGCTCGTTTGGTCCAAGACCACAGTGAAGCAACTTGATGGCAAGAGGATTTATCTCCATTTTTTGAAAATCTTCTTTTTCAAATTCGGTTATAAGTTTGGGAATAATTTTGTTATTGGAGTTTGTAGTTGTTACCTCAAAGTCTCCAATTTCGATGACTCTCCAAACTTGATAATTTTCGGCTTTGATGAAGATCTCCATCCTATTCTTCCAATATGTGTAGAATTTTTCATCAAACATGAATGGCCTTTGAGTAGAGTACCCTTCTTCCATTCGTTCATTCATTATCGACATCTCTGAATATACCAGGATATTGCTCTCAGGTTTTCCTGATCAAATGAGGAATAGGGCTCTGATACCAATTGTAGACGGTTTTAGAGATGGGAACGACAACAAGAGGAGGGTGAATTGTTGTTTTAATAAGTTTAAGTATTTAAGCCTTGTTTTTGCGGAATTAGATAAAAGAAATAAAACATAAACTTAGAGTGAAATAATGAAAGAGACAATACAATTTTACGTGGAAACCTTTAGGCCTAAATAAAAGAAAAAACCACGACCCCTCGGGATTTCAAAGCTCCACTATGTTTAAGGCAACTCGTTACAATTACATTAAACACCTTGCTTCACTCGAAGCGTTCTCCACTAGGCCAACTTTTCTCTTCAATTGCTTCACTCAAAGCAACTCTCATAGCTTTACTGCAAGCTAATTTCTTCTCTAGCTTCACTAGAAGCTATCTAATCCTCCCCTAGACTCGCCTAATTCTAGTTATAATAATTCACTCAAAAACTCTTTTACAAGGATAAATTCTCTAAAGATAAAATCAAAGAGTTACACAAGAAAATATTATAAGCTAATTGGCAATTTTTTAACAAAATATTTCTTGTTGATTTTCCAAAAATAACGTATGAATTATCAAGGCTAATACGAAAAACATTATTTGAGGAACAACCGAATCTCTAGTTATAGAGTTAAAATCCTTAATAAAAAGGAGGTAACTACCCACTATACCCTTATCCCAAATAATAAGGAGAATAATATGGATGTTAAAGACTAAGGACAAAACACACGGTTATTGCTTAGAATAAGTATACACTTGATTAAATCAAAGCCACGGTTTCCTTAATATTAGGTACCGTTCCCTTTTTCTTACAATAGGTAAATTAGTTATAGTTTCCCTATACTAATAATAGCTTACGGTTCTATTTAACTAAAATTAGCTACGATTCCGTTTTCCAATAATAGGTGCGGTTACCATTAACTAATAATAGATGGGGTTCCTATTTTCTAATATTAGAGACGGTTACCTTTAACTAATAATAGCTAAGGATCCCTTAATATCAGCTGCTGTTCCCTTCACTATATTTAGCCAATTTGGTTATTAACTAAATATAGATCCGAAATAAAAGCCTAATAAAAAGAGTTTAGAAAATCACACGTTAAGTGGTTATAAAATATTTTGCCAATAAATTTAATAATTTAAATAACGAAACAAATTAATTTTAACTAATACATCAACTAAAAATTAGAAAATATAATAATAATCAGAATTCCAGCAGACGTAATATATCCTGACTTCAGTCTGGGAACAATTCACATTCTCCAATTTCCAGCAGCGTTAGATCATCAAATTTGGGAAAAGTAGATTTAAAATCTCGGAAAAAATCGGATTATAAAAAGAGAGATTTTTATTTTAAAATAAAACTAAGCAGGACCCGAGTTAACCCAAGATGTCAAAAAGGCACGAGAAAACGAAATTTTTAAAGTTAAAACTTGCGGATCGAGTTCTACTAGAGTTATTGTAGATCATTTAGTGATATCATAGTCTTAGCAGTGGATGAAAGATATGAAACCAAAAGTCCAAGGAGTACATCTCTCGAGCGAAGTTGCCTCTTAAACAAATCCATTCCTAAACAGCTAATAAAGTTCAAAACTAAAATCCTTCCGTACTCTATCTATTTTATTCTTCAAGTGTAATTCTCACTTCCCAGCCTGCAACTTAACTCACTGCTAGTTATGAACCCGAAAGGAAAACAACATCATCGCGGGATCGTTAAGATCAAAAGTACACGTCAACAAAACATCTCTTATAACATTAATATTATATAAAGCACAATGGCAACCTACCATACGTCGGCCACAAATCAATAATTATTTTTAAATAAATTTCAAATGATTCATTGATTCAGTCAGCCATACTGCTATACTTTCCTGGCCATACTGCCGGGCCAAACCCCAAACTTCAAGAGTGAGACAATACATTAGGGGGAGCTAACCCCTAAGCAAGTCTCTACCATAGGCAACACGCCTTACTTCGGTGCCTATGGTTAAGTATGCATACCCTCGCGGTGGCTCATAATGCCCCCACAAACCGCGAGTAAAATCTTTCCACCAATCGACGTCATACTACGTCTACTTTAAAGTTAGTGAGGTCATGCTACCTCTACTCATCATGTCAATGGAATCATATCTCTTGATTACGAAAACATAACATCACCTTCACACTTTATTCAATATATTATTATTATTATTATTCCTTTATAATAACCAATCCACGATGTACAAAGTTTTACTGCGTGTATGTACCTTAAGAAAGCAAAAGCAAATCTTAAATGAACCTATCAACTCCCCGTCACGAATCGACTTCCTACACGATTCAATCGTACATACGGGAATAAGCATATATTCACACTTTTTCAAACCACAATCAAGGCGCACACACACACACATACAGATCTAACATCAAGCTACATTTGCAAATAATTCATGATCACACAAAATACTTCATCACAACATAACATTAAATAAAATTCAGATTTAGTATTCTGTCCAAAACAGTATGTTAACACCGTCAAACTGAAATTCTAACTTCATCGTTGCGTCCGGAAGGCGTCAAAACCCCTGGGTACCAATTTTCATAATTCAAAATGTACTCTAAGTATTTTTAACCTATTTTCAAGCCAAAAAGTGTCCCAAAAACAGATTTTTTTACCATTTTCAACCCTACGGGATTCACCAAAATTCATCAATAAATGAATTCCATATGATACATTGTCTAGTAAATATCAATGACCAAATTTATATAATTCTTATGAACTACCTTTGAGATTAAATTCATTGTTCAACAATAATTTCTTTATACATATTTGTATATTTTTTTTCTCTAGCAAAATTATAAATTTCTCATATTAGCCAATAAAATAAATAACTTTTCCACCAAATATAAGAAAAAACACACATTTTTTTACATGAACATTCATATTTATATATAAATTTCAAAATCACCCATCACAAAAACCAATCCTATTCGTCACATATATGCATATCTAAAAACTCTAAAAAGAAACATTCTTCATCAATTTAGATAGAAAAATACATCCCAAAATCATACATGAAATTTTAAATTCATAAATTAAACATGAATTATAAGATAACACATATAATAATCACAGAATTTTAAATTAAAACTTAAGAATCAACATAGATTAAGAATTACACTTACAATTGTAAAGGAAAACACCAAATGATGAAGGGTAATGGAGTTAGGAATATGGATTAGGATGAATTTTGAGAGGATAGTTTTTTCTTTTGTCCTTGAAAACTTTAGAAATGAAAGGATGTCAAAATGAAAATGATTAAGGAATTAAGAAGGGTTAATTATATGGGATTAATGCCTTGATCCTTCATTACTCTAAAGGAGTTACAAGCTCCACCAAGAGTCCCATAGGACCGGCCACCTTCCCTCCTATTTTCTTTTTTTTTTATTTTTTTTTTGAAAACAAAAGATAGGTTAAGGAAAAGTTTGGGCCCAAATAATTCTAATTACCAAAAAGGATTGCAAATCTCATGACAAAGTCCAATAATAAATTATATATATATATATATATATATATATATATATATATATATATATATATATATATATATATATATATATATATATATATATATATATATATATATATATATATATATATGTAGAAATAATTTTACTAGTGAATTATTAAATATATCGAGGAAAAATATCGGTAAAAAAATCGGGGTGTTACAGTTGACCTCCTGTCTACATTTGACATATATCCTAAGCGATATACCTATTCTAACTTCTTTGGATTCCTTTGACGAGTACATGTTCATAGACAAAGTCATAGATACTATCAACAATCTTAATCACGACCGGATATTGACCTGCAAACAATCTCAAAAAATACATTTGTTTATATTAAGTGTAGTCGTTATCAGAACCTAAGAGGTCAACACCACTATCAATCACCTTCACTTTGCAATGAATATACTTCCTATGATCTAAACTCATCCCATCTAACCATAATTCTAACCTTATGCCAATGAGACGAATTATCAATCCAGCTCCAAGAAGGAGCAATGAGCTTCTGAGTTTGACCAATATTCTCCTTCTTAACTCTACTCTCCAAAATACCAACAAGAAAAAACTTTGTTGGACAACAAAATTTACCCACTTCTTTGGCCTTGAAAGAAACTCCAAGGCCTCTAACATTCTAAGAGAGACAATTCATGAGGCACCAATGGGATTAGGTATCCTGGCACCATCCACAGCAGTTAACCTATGATTAGAAGCCCTTTTAGCATATTGTTTATGAGAAACAATGATCCACTGCACCCTTTTTCTGTCTTAGAAACCATAACCTGCTCAGCTACTATGTCCACACACAGAACATTGTCATTGTCCCTAGGCATATATCAAGTCTATTGTACAGCATTCTGCTCATTCTGTTTAATCTTATTCTGCATAGTTTTCACACCCTGCTTACATTCCACGCACTTTTGTGGTTTAGGCTCCAAGCAGATGTGTCCCACTGTTTGGCATTTAGGACAGAAGTGAGGTACCCATTCAGGAAAATACGTTTGATTAAACACTCTCCTATCTTCATCTTCCACTAGCACCTCTTTAGGCAACGACTTTAATACATCAAGTTCAACCAAGATCCTAGCATATTGAACCCTAGATTGACTAGCAGTAGGAGCATAAGCAGACAAGGGAACCCCAAAAATACTCTTTATCCTACAAAGGTTATTATTATTATTATTATTATTATTATTATTATTGTTGCTGTTATTGTTGTTGTTGTGTTTTTATTCTTATTCTCATCATCAATATTATCATTTATTGATTATT
>NC_080048.1:15644376-15656876 GCF_026212465.1 Amaranthus tricolor
GGTTTGTTTAATTGAATTTGGATTTTTTTTGGTTGATGACCTATTCAATGAGGTTTTGGACTTTTGGTGATATCACAATATGTGAAACTCATCCATTGACGTGGAGTACTAACAGTGTCACTTCAGCTCTTTATTCTGTTTTAAAAAAAGTTATTGCTAGCGAAAAGCAAATATTGTTGAGATTGATACGACAATACAAGTGAGTGCATTGTCTTTTACAACAGTACCATATTTGTCTCCTCTTCCCATCTTTTGCTATATATATCTACAAGTTATTGTAATACAGATATGAGAAATGTAATAGAAAGATAAAACAGATACAAGTTTATCTCTTATACCAATTTTTTTCCTTATATTCTCCCTACCTTTTAACACGTTATCAGCACCAATTTTCGCTCTCAAAACCCAAGAAGGTAATTTTTTTTTTCAAAACATTATAACATTTTTAGCCACATTATAACGTTTTCAGACTATTAACCCATAAAATAATTTATTTTAATAATGTCATTTAATCTTTATGTTCGTTTTTACTTTTTCAGCCGCCTATATGGACTGGCTAATATTATTTTGTAATGACCGCCTTTATGGACTGGCTAATTTAGCATTGTTATCGCCTTTATGGACGGTTTTATCTCTATTTATCTGATCATGTCATCATATTATGTGCATATGCATTTGGTTATTTTAGTCTATAAATTATATAATCACTTAATAAACTCATAAAATTTAATTTCACCTTCAAATAATAATAAATAACGATTTTATTTGATTCTATTTTTTGTTTAACATTATAATAATCAATTGTCTTAATTTACCTATAACACAAATTATTAGCATAAATGACCACATTGTTTTTCTACACAACATAAAATCCTTTTCGAATTGAAAAAATATCACCCTGGGATGAATGCCAGAGTGGTCCGAAAATTATAATTTAAGTAAATCGTCAAGGGTTCGATTTTGAAAATAATAATAATAAATAAATAAATAAATAATAATAAAAAATAAATAAAAAATAAAAAAATAAAAAATAAAATTTTTTTTACCTTTTTACCCCTTATAAATAGGGACTTTTACCCGTCACAAACACACACATACCACTCACACCTTATCCCAAACACAATATAAATTTTTTTTTCCTTCATCTTCTTCTTCCTTCAACCATCCAAGGCAAACAATACATCTACAAACATCAATCCAATTTCCGATAATATAAATAAAATACTAGAAGCATTCCTTATCATTATGCGTTTAATTGTATTACTCGTAGCGTTAATGCTCTACTTAATTATCCAAAAATAAATGATAAATCTTGCATTTGTTTAGCAATATGTATTTATTTTTTGTTTGTTTTATCATCTATTAATACTATCTATTTTATTTTTATTTATTTATGATTATATTGTGCTTATTATGTTTGAGATATTAAATCTGGGAGAAATAAGACTAGTATGCTTTAATATCTCCAATGATACACAAAATCATTAAATAACCTTGTCATTTTCTCAATTGTAGAAAATAATGGCTAATCTCACAAAGAGAATTCAATGCCCTGGAATTAACAGGAAACAATTTTATACAATGGGCTTCAGATGTCAAATTATATCTAAAAGGAAAAAGTTTATTATGCACAATAATTGAAATCAATCCCACCGACAAAGGAAAGGGTATTGAAAGAGATCCCATAAAAATTGAGGAAGATAAGGCAAAAGCCGCATCAATTTTGAGACATCATTTAACAGATAGTCTCAAACACGAATACCCAAATTATGAGGACCCAAAATTACTTTTGGAAGAGTTAAATGAAAGATTTGGCCATAATAAAAGTGTACTTCTCCCAAAGGCCATCGATGAGTGGCGAGAGTTAAGATTCCAAGATTTCAAATCAATTAGTGATTATAATTCAGCCCTTCATTTGATTAAATCAAAATTAGTCTATTGTGGACAAATAATAAAAGATGAAGAAATGATAGAAAAAACATTATCAACCTTTCACGTAAATAGCATTTTGTTACAACAACAATATCGTGAAAGGCATTTCAAGAAATATCATGAATTACTGAAAACACTTCTTGTTGTGGAGCAAAATAATGAACTATTATTGAAAAATCACAACTAGAGACCGGTTGGGACTATGCCCTTTAATGAAACAAATATGATTGAGAGGAATGTGCGCCATCGAGGTTGTGGAAACTATTTCATAAGAGGCAGAGGTCGTGGAAAATATCACGAAAAGAGCGGCATGAATACTTTTGAACAAGGAAATTTCTATGGCCGTGGTCATGGTCGTGGTCATGGATTTAGTCGTGGCCGCAGACGTAGCCACATTTATGAAAGAAATATATTTCCACCCCGAAATGATAATTTTAAACAAGTCCAGAAACACAAAAGCACATGTAATAGATGTCGCATGACTGGACATTGGGGGCGAACTTGTCGTACCGCCAAACATTTAGTGGATTTATATCAAGCTTCCCAGAAAAACAAAGGAAAAGGGGCAGAAGCAAATTTTGTAAATGAAGCAAGTACATTTGGGCCCACCTTAGATGTCTCCGATTTCTTTAATGAGGATGTGAACCTCCACAAACTTGATTCCCAAGAAGAAGATAATTACATCTTTTGAGATGACTAGATGCATTTTCTGTTTATTTAACTTGTTTTTCATTTGATAAGTTGTAATTCTCTAATTATGTTTTTGTATTGAGTTTTTCAGGCTTTATATTAATAATATAATTTTTTTTCTCTCTTCTTCCCTTGTCTTAGAAAAGGAAATGTCAGTAAGTGGATCAACATTTCATTGCCTCCTGGACAGTGGAGCAACACATACGATATTGAAAAATCGAAAATATTTTTCAAACCTAACATTGCTTGAGGCAAATGTCAATACCATATCAGGAACAACAAAATTAATCGAAGGCACTGGAAAAGCATGCATCATACTCCCTATGGGGACAAAATTAGAAATAAATGATGCACTATACTCGAGTAACTCTCGAAGAAATCTTATCAGTTTCAAAGCAATACGGCAAAATGGTTACCATATGGAAACCAAAACCATAAATGAAAAAGATTTCTTATGCCTTACAGCAGAAAGAAATGGAACAAAAATTATCCTTGAAAGGATGCCAGCATATTCATCGGGGTTGTATCTCACTCATATACGCCCAATTGAAGTAAAAATAATAAGACTAGACAATAAGGAGCTATTCACTCTATGGCATGACCGCTTAGGTCATCCAGGCACCAGGATGATTTATAAAATAATAGAAAATTCAGTCGGGCACCCACTAAAAAATATTAAGATTCCCCAGTCAAATGAGCTCTGATGCACCTCTTGTTCTCTTGGAAAATTTATTAGTAGACCATCAGTGAATAAGATTGTTACCGAATCTCCAATATTTCTTGAAAGAATTCAAGGAGATATATGTGGGCCAATTAATCCACCATGTGGACCTTTTAGGTACTTCATGGTCTTAATAGACGCTTCCACAAGATGGTCACATGTAAGCCTTCTATCAAGTAGAAACAATGCATTTGTAAAATTACTTGCACAAATCATCAAATTGAAAAATCATTTTCCTGATTATACAACAAAAATTATTAGATTGGACAATGCCGGCGAATTCACATCTCAAACTTTTAATGATTATTGCATGTCAATTGGAATTAAAGTGGAACACCCTGTGCCACATGTTCACACACAAAATGGTCTTGCTAAATCTTTAATTAAGAGATTACAATTAATTGCAAGACCAGTGCTAATGAAATCAAAATTACCATCATCGGCCTGGGGTTATGCAATATTACATGCAGCATCACCGATTAGGCTAAGACCTACAGCTTATCATAAATATTCGCCAATGCAATTAGTAGCTGGTCATGAACCAAATATTTCATATTTGAAAATCTTTGGATGCGCTGTATATGTGCCCATTGCTCCCCCTCAACGTACAAAAATGAGTCCACAAAGAAGAATGGGAATATATGTCCGTTTTGAATCTCCATCAATTATTCGATATCTTGAACCATTAACTGGTGACCAATTTCAAGCTAGATTTGCTGATTGCCACTTTAATGAGACAATATTCCCATCCTTAGGGGGAGAGAATGTGGACTTACAGAAAAGAAATATGGAACTTATTTGGAAAGCAACACATTTAGAATATTTAGACCCCAAAACAAAATCATGTGAACAAGAAGTACAACGAATTGTTCACCTTCAAAGTGTTGCTAACCAATTACCTGATGCATTCACAGATACTAAGAGAGTTATAAAATCACATATACCAGCAGAAAATACTCCAGCTCGAATAGAAATTCCTGATGAAAAAGCAAAAAGTGATGAAATTGTTGTGCAAAGAAGGCGTGGAAGGCCACTTGGTTCAAAAGATTTAAAACCAAGAAAATTGAGAAAACTAGAAGGTGCACCAAATAATATTCAAAATGAAAATGAAAATAAAGGAGAAAATCAAGACATTCCCGATAATGAAAAGGATGAAAATTATGAAATCTCAATGAATTATATTTTCTCCAAGAAAAAATGGAATCGAAAAAGGACCATTCCAAATGAATCCTTTGCTTATTCCGTAGCTATTGAAATAATAAATGATGAAAATGATCTTGAGACAATATCGATAAATGAATGCAGAAAAAGTATGATTGGCCAAGATGAAAAGAAGAAATTGAGGAAGAAAAAGGGAAGTTTTTGGGCAAATTTTACAAACTCCAGAAGGCATAAAACCCGTAGGCTTCAAATGGGTATTTGTATGAAAAAGAAATGAGAAAAATGAAATTGTTATATACAAGGCAAGACTTGTAGCTCGAGGTTTTTCTCAAATGCCAGGAGTTGATTATGACGAAACCTATTCCCTAGTAGTTGATGCAACCACACTTAGATTTTTGGTAAGTTTAACAGTTTCTCAAAGCCTACACATGAGATTGATGAATGTCGTAACTGCGTATTTATATGGATCACTCGACACAGACATCTATATGAAGGTCCCTGAAGGACTAAACTTACCAACAAAGAATGTACCTAGAGAAATGTTTTCTATAAAATTAAAGAAATCATTGTATGGATTAAAGCAATCCAGGCGAATGTGGTATAATCGTTTGAGTGAATACCTTGTGAAAGCAGGATTCAAAAACAACCAAATTAGCCCATGTGTATGCATCAAACGATCTCAATTCGGTTTCGTAATAATTGTTGTGTATGTAGATGACTTAAATCTGATTGGAACCCCAAGAGAGATTGAGATAACAGCTAAATATTTGATGAAAGAATTTGAGATGAAGGATTTAGGAAAAACTAAATTCTGTCTTGGTCTACAAATTGAACATTTGAAAAGTGAAATATTTATCCATCAGAGCAATTATACTGAGAAAGTTTTGAAACGATTTTACATGGACAAGGCTCATCCACTAAGTTCCTCAATGGTGGTACGATCACTAAATATAAAAGATGACCCATTCCACCCACAAGAAGAAGACGAAGAAATTTTAGGCCCGGAAGTGCCATACTTGAGTGCCATTGGTGCTTTAATGTACTTAACAAATAATACAAGACCTGATATAGCATTTTCTGTAAATTTATTAGCTAGGTATAGTAATGCACCAACAGAAAGACATTGGAATGGGATAAAACATCTATTTCGGTACCTAAAGGGAACTATAGACCTTGGATTATTTTTCCAGTCAGGAAATGATGCCATACTCACTAGGTATGCTGATGCAGGGTATCTATCTGATCCACATATGGCCAAGTCACAAACTGGATATGTATTTACATATGCAGGAACCGTAATATCTTGGAAATCAACAAAACAAACTCTAACGGCTACATCCTCAAATCATGCAGAACTAATAGCTTTATATGAAGCCAACCGAGAGTGTGTATGGTAGAGATCCATGATCGGCCAACTCCAAAAGGATTGTGGCTTAAACGATACAACTAGGGCACCAACTACAGTTTATGAAGATAATGATGCATGTATCAACCAAGTCAGAGAAGGATACATCAGGGGAGACAGAACAAAACACATGTCACTAAAATTATTCTTCGCACATGATCTACAGAGAGATAAAAACATGAAAGTCCAAGAAATTCCATCCTGTGAAAACCTCGCTGATTTATTCCCAAAGTCACTCCCGTCAAAGCAATTCGAGTATTTGGTACGTAAGATTGGGATGTGCCGATTTCGAGACATATGTTAACTTCAGGGGGAGAATATGCTCACTGTACTCTTTTTTCCTTTGATTAGTTTTTTTTACCACTGGGTTTTTTCTGATAAAGGTTTTTAATGAGACAGTTGTAGGATTATGAATGTCATAATAAAATTTCCATATATATGTAATGCATTCAAGGGGGAGTGTTGAGATTGATGTGACAATACAAATGAATGCATTGTCTTTCACAACAGTACCACATTTGTCTCCTCTTCCCATCTTTTGCTATATATATATCTACAAGTTATTGTAATACAGATATGAGAAATGTAATAGAAAGACAAAACAAATACAAGTTTATCTCTTATACTAATTTTTCTCTATATATTCTCCCTACCTTTTAACAAATATAAAATTGTAAATAGGCATTTGGTGTATTAAATAGTATTTACTTTTATGTTTAAAGATCTTTTTATTTTTCATTTTGTGTCGCTTTATTCATTAATTTTCCAAATAATCTTTCTATTTACATTAAAAATATTGGACATAATTTTTCTTTTTTTGTAAGAGATCATAACACTTTTAGATCAGTGATTTCACAATTTAAAACTGTGAATAATAGTGATTTTGTTGAACATTTAGTGTATAATAATCCTAAGTATATAATCACCAAATATTACAAATATTAGTGGGAGAATATGTATTAAATTACAAGGTCCAAAAGGAATTTAAAGGATAGGACAAAAGAAAAGTTGGAAAACCGAGTCAGCAAGAAAAGCTGACTCGGCTATCCTGGCATTGAGCCTAAAGTCGACTCAGCTTTAGGTTTTGAAAATTTTATTTTCTTCTAGCAGGTAAAGCCTAGTCATCTTTACTAGGGGTTGGAGCAAAAGCCCACTTGGCTTTTTATTTTGATATGACCGTTGAGTCTTTATGTATCCTTTGAGTTGATTGCATTGTGTTAGCTCTCTTAGGTTTTGATGATGACTACACTTTATATAAACAAATGTATTTTAGAGATTGTATGCAGGTCGATATCTGGTCTTAATAGAGATCGTTGATAGTACCTATGAGTCTATGACATAGTCTATAAATGTTATACATGTCAAATGTATCCAAGGAAGTTAGATAAGGAAAATCACATAGGATGTCAAATGTAGACAGGAGGTCTACTATTCCCATGTTTGATGATCTCATGATACATGTAGATGGAGACAGTACTCTGTTCCAAGACTGAAGTCTGGAGAATTTACGTCAGCTGAAAAATTCTGTTAAATATATTTTCTGATTTTTTAATTGATGTATTAGTTAAAATTATTTTGTTGCATTATTTAATTAATAAGTTAATTGGATAAATATTTTTAAACCTCCTTAAAATAATCGTACACTTTCTAAGAGTGGAAAATATCTCTCCTTATTTTTCTCCACAAAAATAGGCTTGTATTTTGAATCTAATTAAGTGAAATACTACCTTGCCTATTCTTAGGAAAAATAACCCGTGGCTTTTTACTTGAACATCAAGCTTCCACTTATTTCTCTTTTGTTATAAGAATAAGAATAAGGAATTAACTGTGGGTTTTTACTCTTAAGATTTAAGATCCACTTAATTCTCCATAATCTTAGAAATAAGGATATAATGGGTAGTTGTTCCTTTCTACTAGCTACATAAACTCCTATATAACGAGAACTTGTTTAATTTTTAAAGTGACGTATATATGAGACTTAGAGAATCCATATGTGAGAGATTAAAAATTAACAAGAAATATTTTTGTTCTAAAAATTGCCAATTAATTTATAATATTTTCTTGTGCAACTCTTGAATTTTATCTTTAGGAATTTATCCTTGTAAAGGGTTTTTGAGAGAATTGTTGTAACTAGACTTGGGTGAGTCTAGAGGAGAATTAGAAAAGCTTCGAGTGAAGCTAGAGAATTAGAGAGCTTCGAGTGAAGCTAGAGAATTGGAGAAGCTTCGAGTGAAGCAAGAGAAAGAGAAAGAGAAGTTCGCCTAGTTATGTGTATTTGTTTTATGTAAATGTAACTAATTTCCAAAACATATTGAAGAGTTTTGAAATCCCAAGGGGTCGTGGTTTTTCCTTTTATTTTGGCCTAGAAGGTTTCCATGTAAAATTGTGTTGTCTTCTTTCACTTTTTCACTTTAAGTTTAAGTTTTGATTTCGCAATCTAATTCTACAAAAGCAGGGCAAAAGTACTTAAACTTGTTAAAACAACAATTCACCCCCCCCCCCCCCATTGTTGTAGTTCACCATCTCTAACAGTTTCTACAATTGGTATAAGAGCGTTGTTTCTCATTTGATCAGGAAAACCAGAGAGCAATATCCTGGTTCTTAGAGATGTCGAATATGAATGAACGAATGGAAGAAGGGTACTCTACTCAAGGACCACCTATGTTCGATGGAAAATTCTATATGTATTGGAAGAATAGGATGAAAATCTTCATCAAAGCCGAAAATTATCAGTTTTGGAGAGTTATCGAAATTGGAGTTTTTGAGGTAACAACTACAAACTCTAATAACGAAATAATTCCTAAACCTATAACCAAATACAAAAAGGAAGATTTTCAGAAAATGGAGATGAATGCTCTTGCCATCAAATTACTTCACTGTGGTCTTGGACCAAACGAGCATAACCGCATTATGGGTTACAAATCTGCCAAGCCGATTTGGGATCTGCTGGAAGTTACCCACGAGGGAACAAGTGAAGTAAAACGCTTCAAGATAGACTTGTTGATGTCTAAATATGAAAGGTTCGTTATGGAACCTAGAGAAAGCATCCAAGAGATGTTTGCAAGATTCACTAACATCACAAATGAACTTGTCTCTCTTGGAAGACATATTCCCACCGATGAACAAGTCAGGAAAATTCTAAGGAGTCTCCCTCAGGATGAACGTTGGAGAGCCAAAGTCACAGCTATCCAGGAATCCAAAGATTTCACAAAATTTAATTTGGAAGAGCTGCTTGGTTCCCTTATGACCCACGAGTTACATTTGGGAACAACGGACAGTTTCTGAAACAAAGGTTTGGCTTTTGTAGCTGCTGATCAAGAAGAGTCAGAATGTGATGAAGAGGAGGTTGCAATGGTGGTATGAAAATTCAAGAAAATTTTCAGGAACAGCAGATACGCCAATCAAAGAAACAACAAGGAAAGAAGATCTGCAAATTCCAAATCCAACCATGAATGCCACAAATGTGGAAGTACTGATCACTTCATCAAAGATTGTCCAAATTTGGAAAATTGAGAAGGACAAGGAAAAGGCAAGGGAAACTAAAAGACTACCAACCAAAGGAAATCTCAATAAAATCGACTTTCGCAAAGCCATGATTGCTACATGGGGAGAATCCGAGAGTAAAGCTAAGACAGGAAACCCCGAAGAGGAGGAAATAGCCAATCTATGTCTCATGGCTTCACACGACAGTAAGTATGAGAAGTCAAAAGGAAAAGAGGTATTGTCTTCTAATTCATCTCCTAACCACCTAATTAATTTGGATAAATATAAATTAAACGAGTTGCTTATGGAGACACAAAATAAATTAGAAGAAAGTAATGAAAAATGTCTCCAAATTGAAAAAGATCTTAAGATTAGTAAAGACCATGTTTCCTATTTAAACACTTTTAGATTTGATGTTCAAAATAGATTTTTAAATTTCCTAGATCAAAACATCTATTTTAAAGGAAAATAGACCTTAATGTTGAATTGACCCAATATAAATGACTAGGCTTGAATAAGGAATTAAACGACACATCTATTCATGATTTATGTACTGATTTTCAAAAATTGAAAATCGACCTAGAATCCAACAAAGCCGAAACTGAAAAACTAAAACTTGAATTAAATTCAAAAGGAAAAGAGAAAATCAAAAATATTCCCAAATGGATTCTACTGAAGGCCTAGGTTACAATAAGAATAATAATAAGAAGAAAAAGGTCTATATCGATCTCCCAAGTAGTAAAGTCTGTACCTTTGGTGGAAAAACTGGACATAAAAAATTTTCACTGTGCCAAAAGATAACAGCATTATAACTCCAACAGAATTTATGTTGATCGTATTTGGATTAAGAAAGATGATTCATGTCAAATCGACAAGGAACCCAAGAAAAACTGGGTCCTAATTCTAACAATTAATTTGTTTTGCAGGTTCTAGTGAGGGGGAACAACTCATGGTATCTTGACTGTGGGTATTCCAAGCATATGACAGGTGATAGATTGAATTTTCTCTCACTGGAAACCTATGATGGAGGAACTGTGACTTTCGGTGACAATATGAAAGGCGAAATCATCGCCAAAGGAAAAGTAGGAAGGTCAAGTTCCCATGCAATTGATAATGTATTTTTAGTCGAGAATTTAAAACATAATTTACTAAGTGTTTCTCAGTTGTATGACAAAGGTAACTCTGTAAAATTCACTTCTGAAAAATGCATTATTTCTAGGAGTGACATAGGAGACACTGTTCAGCAAGGAATACGTAAAGGGAACACTTATGTTGTGGACATCCACACTGTTCCCAAATCGAGTCTGACTTGTCTCAGTGTCATAGAAGAAGACTATCTTCTTTGGCACAAACGTCTAGATCATGCTAGCTTTTCTTTGATTAATACCTTAAGATCAAAAGACCTAGTAAGAGGGTTGCCATCCATTAAATATCTAAAGAATGAAATTTGTGATCCAGCTGATTCAAGAAGAAACCGAAGTACTTGACCAAGTAGAACAGCTAGTAAATGAGGACCAGCAAGGTATTCCCAATCCAGCTGTTCCCAGAAATGAGCAATATGATCTAGATGAAACTGAGCAGAATATCAATCAAGTTAGTGACCCAGTTTCCACAACTATTCCTACAAGAGAATTTGTACCCAAACCATGGAAATATAAAAAATGTCATCCACTTGACTTGATTATCAGTGATTTAAATAAGGGCACACAAACCATATCCCAAATGAGAAATTTCTGTGCACACTCTACGTTCCTCACAACATTGGAACCCAAAAATCACGAAGAAGCCTTGAAAGATTTCGAATGGGTTATTGTCATACAAGATGAATTAAATGAATTTGAAAGAAATAAAGTGTGGCATTTAGAACCGAAACCAAAACACAAAAAGGTGATTAGACTAAAATGGATATTTAGGAACAAATTGGATGAACACAGAATCATAGTTAGAAAAAAATCAAGGCTCGTGGTTAAACGGTACAATCAACAAGAAGGGATCAATTATACAGAAACATTTGCTCTTGTAGCCAGGTTAGAGGCTATCAGAATTCTAATTTCTTTTGCTGCTTTTATGAATTTTAAATTATATCAAATAGATGTAAAATGTTCTTTCTTAAATGGTTTTCTTGATGAAGAAGTTTTTGTGGAACAACCACCTGGTTTTGAAAATACTTCTTTACTTGATCATGTCTATAAGCTTGATAAAGCGCTTTACGAGCTAAAACAAGCTCTTAGAGAATGGTATGAAAGATTATCAAAGTTTTTGATTGAAAATGATTTTGTTAGAGGTAAAATTGATAAAACCTTGTTTTTCAAGAATAAAGGTTCTGATATTTTAGTTGTACAAATTTATGTTGATGATATTATTTTTAGTGCCACCAATGAATTGCTATGTAAAGAATTTGCTAACCTAATGAGTACTGAATTTGAAATGAGTATGATGGGAGAATTAAATTTCTTCCTTGGATTGCAAATTAAACAAACGGCTAATGGAATTTTTATTCATCAACAAAAATATATAAAAGAACTTCTTAAGAAATATGGTTTAAATAATGCTAAAACAAACCACACACCGATGGCTACAAACATTAGATTAGATGAAGATATGAATGCCATTGATGTTGATCAACCTATGTATAGAGGCATGATTTGATCTTTATTACATCTAATAGCTAGTAGACCCGATATTGCGTTTAGTGTTGGTTTATGTGCTAGATTTCAATCAAATCCCAAAGAATCACATCATAGAGCATTGAAAAGAATTCTGAGATACTTGAAGGATACAGATGACTTGTCCCTATTTTATCCAGAAAGTGATGTCTATGACTTGAAAGTTTATAGTGATGCAGATTATGCAGGAGATCTTGTCAACAGAAAAAGCAATTCAGGTATGGTACAATTCCTTGGCTCTTGTTTAATGTCTTGGTTTTCCAAGAAAAAAACACCGTTGTATTATCCACAGTGAAAGCAGAATATGTGGCAGCAGCAGCTTGCTGTTTCCAAATGCTTTGGATTAAACAACAGCTAAGAGACTTTGGTATTAAGTTTGAATGTGTTCCTATTTATTGTGATAATACTAGTGCCATATGCATATCTAAAGATCTCGTGCATC